>NC_091172.1:42543709-42691371 GCF_040958095.1 Procambarus clarkii | reverse complement strand
GTACATTTATGTCTTGATGCACTTTGCAATACTGTACTGAAGTAAATTTTGTAATTTTCTTATGAGGATTGGTTGATCTTGATTAATCACTACCACACAAGGAGTAATGGTGTCTACCCTTGGGGCACATACGTAAGGAGACAGTACAGCTATTGGGGTCATGAGGACCTGTGCACCTTGTGCCTCTGTGTAACTCTTGCAAACGATGAACTCGGGTGTTATGGTCTGGGTAAGTACTACACTTATAAGTAAGATGTTCATTATTGCAGAACAAACACTTCTTCAGTGTAGGAGAAGTCGTAGGAGTGTTGCTCACTACGGGGTTTGATGGGTTCACTGTGTATGCACCTACATTTCCAGATTTCCATTTCGGAGATGATTTATTGAAATCTGGTTTTACTACAGTAGTTGCAGTACGTTGGGGTTTATGATGAGAGTTAGTAGAGAAGTTTGAAACACTCTTCCCATCTTGGTTGGCTCTTTGTCTTTCGACTAGGGTATATAAACCTTCTGTGATCTCGTTTATGGTCAGAGAGGTTTTATTGTACATAGTAGACAATTTATCTAATGTTTCTCTCGGTAATTTGCGCCTTACAACTACCTTTGTCATCCATTCAGCAGTCTGAATTTGGACTTTATGGCTTAAGGCCTTGAGTAGAGACTCTAGCTCTAGTCTGAAAGTTTGGAGAGAATCTGTAGAATTATTAGCAGTTGGTAAATCCAGCAATTTTTGGACTAAGATAGTAATAGTTCTTTCCTTGTTATCGTAGTTGCTCTTAAGCAATTGAACATCTAGGTCGTAACCATCACTGGTCAGTGTTATGTTATAGATTACCTTCAAGGCTTTATTTCGTAACAAGCGCTGTAAATAAGTGAACTTAGTTGTTTTGGGGATGTTAGTTTTAGAGTCTACTGCATCCACGAATAAACTCCAGAAATCATCCCAGATCTCATTCTCGTTACCAGAGAATGTGGGTATACTGATCTGAGGTAATTTGACATCAGGATCTGGATGTGCAGCAGAGGTTGTTGTTAATTTGCTTTTAGCGATCTGCTTTTTGAAGGGTTGAAGTTTAACCTGTACATCATCTTCGTGCTGGGCTAAATCATTTACAATGTCCTCAAGTTCAGTTTCGCTTATTGAGGTTTGGTAAAGTTCTGTCAAGTACAGATTCATATGTTGTTTAATATGCTTGAAATTACTTTCGGCAACTTGAAGCAAGTCCTCTAATTCAATGTAGTCAACAGGTGACTGTTGTAACAGATTTTGACACTTGGTAATCTGTCGGGTCAAGTGACCTGTCGGAAAATCCGACACCATTTAATATATCATACAGACAGATAATAATTTCTGCTGTATTACCAACAAGTTACCCATAGAAAACGTAACTTGTAGTGGAATTACCATCTAAAGAAAACGGGATATCATCACCACATACTATTATAATTCACCAGCTATTTTGCTGGGAATTATTCTTAAATACATTAGTCTTTGGACTTTACCATCATAAAAACATCATATATAAATTAACTTAATTATCAATATTAAAGTAGAGTAAATGTGACCCTTCTATCACTTTCTGAAATCTGGACAAAGTAGGCCAGGCGTCAGTGGGGAAGGAGGGCAGCCATTGTTGTGTCACCTCCGAGACGTGTGGAGCAAATTCGGCTCCTATCATTCTGGACAATGTCGGCCAGTAACGTCAATAGGATGGAGTGTTAAACAGCCATTGTTTATATTGAGACCAGAGGCTCACACGGGAGCAAATTCGGCTCCTGTTAATTTACTTGGACGTAGTGTTATGGAAACCAAAGGTACCATCTCCAACACGATGTCTACAATTCAAGTTAAGTCTATCCGAAACCCGTTTATCATTCATTTATGGCCATTAATGTCAGGATATAGGGTGACCCGGTTAGATCGCGAAATCGCCTCAAACTAAAGGTAATTAAGCCAGGTCTTCATGTTCCATGTAGTGTTTTCTCTGATATACTTGTCATATATAGGATTCTGGCTTCACAGCTAGCGCACTTTTGACAGGTCAAGACGAGGATGCAAGATTATGTGCACCAGTTACTGGGTGATATGGAAGCTACCTCAAAGAGGATAATTTGGTGTCTACACCCTAGTTATACCTGGTAGACTAACCTGCTGTACTATAAGATAAGGAACCTTTTCAATGTATGTAGTTACTGTAGTTTGATTGGCTGCATATATATAAATATAAACCCCCCCTAATGTGTAGAGGATCGATTTGTGAGATTAAGAGATTATTGCAGAAATACAGTCCACTTATCATTATACAAATTGCTATCGAAGTATATAAATTAACGTAAATATAAATTCATATAAATTAAATAAATATAAATCTCACAGGTCGGTTCCCACATGACCTTTCAGACCGATAAGGGTCTTTTTCATTTTGTCAGCCACTTCCATCTTGCTGGGTAAGGGCTGGTCTGATAGTAAATAGTTGTTACTAATGTAACTGGGATATTGGCTCATTCAATGGAGCTCAATATCAATATAATAGCCTAATGTATTTGAATAGACTATATTACTTCATTTAAAGGTTAATTTACCTACCTAACAATAGCTAGCTAATATTTTGAGTAGTACTCGAATGCCACTATTGGAATTTCGTCCAGTTAGCTTCTCAATTATCACCATTCGATCCAACAGTGAACATTCAGCAGTACTCAAAAACTTAATACACGATATAATATGTTAAATGCACAATAAATGTTTTGCTGATCCCACCCTAAATTAGGGTCAGCACAATCTAAATAATATGTATGTACACCAGCACTGTCTAGTACAGTACTCGCTAAAGAATTCCTATTTAGGAATGACTAAATGGTTTAGGCTGCATTTGTACAAACATCAGTACAATTACAGTCTAAATATCCTACCTCATCAGAGGTTGGCATATATGCAATGGTGCAGTAATACGAATATATGGTGCTATGTTTTTGGGAGTTTTGGTTTTGATATATATGTTTGTGCTTAGAAATACAAGTGAAAAATTATAAATATATAACACTAAGTTTGACTTGCTAGCCACAACCGTTTACGATGATTAATAGTATTGATATGGTCTGGCGGTGAAATGAATATAAGTGGCTTCCAATCTCACCCTTTTTCTCAGCCGAAAGTTTATGTATTTAGCAGAACGCTGATAATGTTCAGGACTCACTTCCCAACGGTTATCACTTCTCAGTTGGCGAGGTTCCACCAATGTGAATACCACAGAGTTGCTAACTTATTTAAAGGAACTGATAATAGTTTTTAAATGGTTAATTATTTTGGTTGGTTGACGAGTGGGATGGATATCATTGCCACCTAGATTAATTATGGTTAAATGGTGAGGCTATTCTAACGCAGTGGTTAATATGAAAATAGTTTTAATGTAAAAAAGCGGTTGTTGTAAAAATTGTGAGCAGTTGCTCCAGGTGACCTAAAAATTCTCACCTCGGTGTGAAGTATAGGTCTAAGGGTTGTGGGCAATTGGCTATGTCCCACTAAGGCTACTTTACACATAAGTATTAATAGAAATGTTAATGATAATTAATGAGTTTTAGACTGTAATATGGGCAGTCTGCTGACAGCAGTAAATAACGAAATATACTGGTAAATAGCCTACGAGTAATAACACATGATAAATAGTGTTAGTAAATGGTTAATTGTGTGGGGCCAGTAATTTGGGTGAATATACTGTACCCTAAATGATTAATGGTACATCCAGTTCGGTGAACCAAAATTTTGTTTTGGACTCTGAGAACCGGTATAGATTTTAATATTAGTTGTGACTGATCCAGTTCGTTAAGGACCAAAATTTTGTGTGGGAAAATCTAACTCCAATATTTTGTAATTAAATAAAATAATTCGATAGCTGTGAAGGACCACCACTTTTTGAGAAAAGTGGAAAACAAAATGAGACAATGGATTAAACTGATACCAAGAACTAGTGTACTATGGATCTTAGCGAGACTGTATTTCTTATATAAAGGGAGACTAATTAACCTGCACAAAATTGGGGGGTTACATGCTAAAAGATTAATGCATCCCTAGCATTATTCTGGTGCTGGTTCTTCACCAGAGTAAATAAATTATGAAAGTAAATAAGGTTGATTATATAATATTAATTAGAGGTAAATACACATCAATATATTATTGGATAGAATAGTACAGTATGTAGTAAATCAATGGGTTAGTATAATTTATCTCGGGGGATCACTAATATAACTACAGAGTTATTACTACGGATAACATGATCAGCTTAGCTGTAAAACTAGAGAGATGTAATCGGTTGTCACGTTCCACCGATGACGTGTTGCATAGGGCAAATTGTTGCACGTGAAGGTGGGGAAGCCTAGCACTTCGGTTGGCGTCGACCCGGAGCTGGAAGGCAATTACATTGTAGAATTCCACTAATGGTAACTACAATTACATCCTAAATTAGGGAAATCTTCCTAAAGGATTTGATAGTCATTGTAGAAATCTCCTGCTAATATCTATGTAATTTATGTTCAAGCATTGTAAATTTCTTCTACAGAAATTTGAATATAATCGCCAATTTAGATTATATAACTGTTAGAGAAGACACGTACGGGAATTTGTTATTTTATATACGGCATAACGAAAACTAGCCTAAATGTTAACTGTGGCCACATGGTAACAAAAAGGAAATAATAGTTGCCGAGCCGCGTGTCCGTGATGTAGAGAACTGTGCATTCCTTGTCCTCCAGCTGCTGCTTGAAGGGCGTTGACTATGGAATTGCAGATATGCTAGCTCTGTGACACGGCTGTGACGTGCCAAAGGACGTGGCACCGCTCTACTGTTAGTGGGAACGAAATATATATATATATATATATATATATATATATATATATATATATATATATATATATATATATATATATATTAATTATATATATAATTAACCATATATTAATTATGGTTAATTATTAACCATATATATATAATTAACCATATATATATATATATATATATATATATATATATATATATATATATATATATATATATATATATATATATATATATATATATATGTCGTACCTAGTAGCCAGAACTCACTTTTTGGCCTACTATTCAAGGCCCGATTTGCCTAATAAGCCAAGTTTTCCTGAATTAATATATTTTTTCTAATTTTTTTCTTATGAAATGATAAAGCTACCCATTTCATTATGTATGAGGTCAATTTTTTTTTATTGGAGTTAAAATTAACGTAGATATATGACCGAACCTAACCAACCCTACCTAACCTAACCTAACCTATCTTTATAGGTTAGGTTTGGTTAGGTAGCCGAAAAAGTTAGGTTTGGTTAGGTTAGGTAGGTTAGGTAGTCGAAAAACAATTAATTCATGAAAACTTGGCTTATTAGGCAAATCGGGCCTTGCATAGTAGGCTGAGAAGTGCGTTCTGGCTACTAGGTACGACATATATATATATATATATATATATATATATATATATATATATATATATATATATATATATATATCGTAATTAAGTATGGAAAGAAGAGATAGTGACGAGTATTGATGTCACATTTAATTCTTCTGTGATAAAATATAATTTTGCGTAACATAAATTGGTTTATTAAAGTCACGTAGCTAATCGAGGAAATCAAGGTGAAATCATTTACATTAAATTAATTTACTCTAGAATGTTTGATATCAACTAAATAAAGGTGTTCCAGTAAGCAGTAGTATACTACGAAATTAAACTTATTAGTAAGTAACTAATTTTAGTAAAAGAAATGATAAACTGGACTCTGTTATAAATCCAACTAAATGTGGAAAGAATTCATGTTTCTGCCTGTCGTTCCTCGCGTCGTCACTGACTAGGAAGAACCTGGCAATATGTTTAATATAAATCATGATGTTGATTAAATCTACACGTTAGTAATTTTAGTAACTACTTGTGGTTAATACAAAAGTTGTATAAAAATATAAAGATGTATTAAACTGTTGGTTATTTCCAACAATCCTTCCATCCTTATGTGCATCCTACCATACTCAAGTACATCCTACCATCCTCGAGTAAATCCTACCATTCTCATGTTCATCCTCCCATCCTCAAGTACATCCTACCATCCTCAAGTACATCCTACCTTCCTCAAATATTTTTTACCATACCCAAGTGAATCCTACAATCCTCAAGTACATCCAACCATCCTCAAATAAATTCTTCCATCTTCAAGTACATCCTACCATCCTCATTTACTTCCTAATATCCTGAGGTATGTACTTTCATCCTCAAGTATATAATACTAATCTCAAGTATATCTTACCATCGAAAAGAATATCCAATCATATTCAAGTACATTATAAAATGCTCAAATACATCATACCATCCTCAAGTACATCTTAACCTTTTCAAGTATATCTTACTATCATCAAGCTCATCCTAGTATTCTCAAGTACATCCTACTGTCCTCAAGTACATCCTACCATCCTCAACTACATCCTACTATCCTCTAGTACATCCTACCAAACTCAGGTACATCCCACCTTCCAAAAACGCATCCAACCATACTCAAGTACAGACTACGATCCTCATGTATTTCCTTCCATTCACAAAAATATCCTATCATCCTCAAATACATTCTACCATCCTCAAGTACATCCTACCATCCTCAGGTACATCCTACCATCCTCAAGTACATCCTACCATTCTCAAGTACATCCTACCATCCTCAAGTACATCCTACCATCCTCAAGTACATCCTACCATCCTCAAGTACATCCTACCATCCTCAAGTACATCCTACTATCCTCAAGTACATCCTACTATCCTCAAGTACATCCTACCATCCTCAAGTACATCCTACCAAACTCAGGTACAACCTACCATACAAAAGGTCATCCAAATATCCTCAAGAACATCCTACCATCCTCAAGTACACCATACCTTCCTCAAGTACATCCTACCATCCTCAAGTAAATCTTTCCATCCTCAAGAACGTCCTACTACCTCAAGTACAACCTACCATCCTCAAGTACAGCCTACCATACTCAAGTACATCCTGCTATTCTCAAGTTCATTATTCAATCCTCGAATACACCCTTCCATACTCAAGTACATCCTACCATTCTCAAGTATATCCTATTATCCTCAAGTACATTCTTCTCTCATTGAATACTTTCTTCTATCCTCAAGTACATCCTACCATCCTCAAGTCCACACTACCATCCTCAAGTACATCCTACAATCCCCATGTAAATCCTACCATCCTCAAGTAAATCCTTCGATCCTCAAGTGCATCCTACCATCCTCATGTGCATCCTACCATCCTCAAGTACATAGTACCATCCTTAAGTACATCCTACCATACTTAAGTACTTAGTATAATCCTCAAATTTCATTCTACTATACACAAGTACATCGTATTATCCTCAGGTACATCCTACCATTCTCAAGATCATCCTAAAATGCAAAAGATCATCATACCATCCTCAAGTACATCCTACCATCCTCAAGTACATCCTTCCATCCTCAAGTACATCATACCATCCTCAAGTTCATCCTATCTTCCTCAACAATGTCATGCCATCCTCATATATATATACTGGCAAACTCAAAAATACTCTACCATGCTTAAGTAGATCCTGCCATACTCAAGTACATTCTAACAATATCAACACATATTACTATTATCAAGTACATATTACTATCCTCAAGTACATCCTACAATCTTCAAGTATATCCTACCATCCCTAAGTACTTCCTATAATACTCAAGTAAATCCTAAAATACTCAATTACATCATACAATCTTCAAGTACATCCTACTCTCCTCAAGAATATCTTACCATTCTCAAGTTCATCCTAGCATCCTCAATTACATCATACCATCCTGAAGTGCAATCAACCAGCCTCAAGTACATCCTACCATTTTCAACACATGCTAAAAACTCAATTGCATGACACTATTCTCAAGTACATCTTACCATCCAAAAGTACATCCTAACATACTCAAGTACATTCTAAGGTACTCAAGTACATCCTACATTCTTCAAGTACATCCTACTATCCTTAAGTGCATCCTACCGTACTCAAGTACCTCGTACAATCCTCAAGGTTCATTCTACCATCCTCAAGTACATCCTTCCATCCTCAATACATCCTACTATCCTCAAGTACATCCTATAATCCTCAAGCACATCCTACCATCCTCATCACATCCAAAAATCTGAATTACATCATGCTATTCTCAATTACATCCTACAATCCTAAAGTACATCCTACAATCCTAAAGTACATTCTACCATATTCAAGTACATCCTTCCATCTTCGAGTGCATCCTACCATCCTCCAGTACATCCAATCATCTTCAGGTTCATCCTACCCACCTCAAGGACATCCTACCATCCTAAAGTATATCTTATCATCCTCAAATACTTTCTACCATCCTTAAATACATCCTAACATCCTCAATTATATCGTAATTTGCCAATGGTAGCAAAGCATTGACAAAGAATTATAGACCAGTTGCAATAACGTCCCACATAATAAAAGTATTTGAGAGAGTGATCAGGAGTCAGGTCACTAGATTCATGGAAACCAATGACCTCCACTATCCAGGCCAACATGGATTTAGAGCAGGAAGATCATGCCTCTCACAGCTACTTGACCACTATGACAAAATCACTGAGGCATTAGAGGAAAAACATACTGCAGATGTCGTATACACAGATTTTGCAAAGGCATTAGACAAATGTGACCATGGAGTGATTGCACACAAAATGACGTCAATGGGTATAACTGGTAAAGTAGGACGCTGGGTACTCAATTTCCTGTCGAATAGTAACAGTCAATCAAGTAAAATCGAGTCCGAGCGCAGTTAAAAGCTCTGTACCTCTAGTTACAGTCCTTGCACCGCTGCTGTTCCCTATTCTCATATCAGATATAGACAAATACACAAGTCACAGCTTCGTGTCATCCTTTGCAGGTGATACAAAAATCAGCATGAAAATTACCTCTGCTGAAGACATTGATAAGCTACTAACAGATATTAACAAAGTTTTCGCTTGGGGAGCAAAAAATAACATGATGTTTAACGGTGATAAATTCCAGGTACTCAGATACGGCAAAAATGAGGATCTTAAACATAATACAGGGTACAAAACAATCGAATCTGCCCATAGTAGGAAAACAGCATGTCAAGGATTTGGGAATAATGATGTCCAACGACCTAACGTTTCGGGAGCATAATCAAGCAAGTATTGCGACAGCCAAAAAAATGATAGGATGGATTACGAGAACCTTCAAGTCCAGAGATTCCATGACAATGGTTTTACTCTTCAAATCACTTGTGTTGTCCCGTCTTGAGTACTGCTTAGTACTCACTTCCCCCTTCAAAGCAGGAGAGATTGCTGTAATTGAGGGAATACAGAGAACATATACGGCACGCATAGACGAGATAAAGCACCTAAATTATTGGGATCGTCTCAAAGCTCTCCAAGTGTACTCACTAGAAAGGAGACGAGAGAGATATCAAATAATATACACATGGAAGATACTGGAGGGACAGGTCCCAAATCTGCAAAGTAAAATAACAACGTACTGGAGTGAACGATATGGAAGAAAATGCAGAATAGAACCAGTGAAGAGCAGAGGCGCCATGGGCACAATCAGAGAACACTGTATAAACATCAGAGGTCCGCGGTTGTTCAACGTCCTCCAAGCAAGCATAAGAAATATTGCCGGAACAACCGTGGACATCTTCAAGAGGAAACTAGATTGTTTCCTTCAAGGAGTGCCGGACCAACCGGGCTGTGGTGGGTATGTGGGCCTGCGGGCCGCTCCAAGCAACAGCCTGGTGGACCAAACTCTCACAAGTCATCTTGTGAGAGTTTGGGGAGTAGAAGAACTCCCAGAAACCCATCAACCAGGTAATATCCTCGAGTATATCTTACCCTCTTTAGGTACATCCTACAATTGACAAGTACATCCAAATATCCTCAAAGTACATCCTACCATCCTCAAGTACATCCTACCATCCTTAAATACATACTACTATCCTCAAGTGCATCCTACCATCGTCAATTACATCCTATTATCCTAAAGTACACCTTACCATCCTCAAGTACACCTTGCCATCCTCAAGTGTATCTTACCATCCTCAGGTACATCCTTCCATCGAAAAGTACATCCTACAATCCTCAATTACATCCTATTATCCTCAAGTACATCTTACCAACCTCAAGTATCCTACCATCCTCAAGTACATCCTACCATTCTCAAGTACATCCTGAAATACTCAAGTACATCATACCATCCTCAAGTACATCCTACCCTCCTCAAGTATATCTTACAATCCTTCATTTCATCCTTGCATCCTCAAGTACATCCTACCATCCTCAAGTATATCATTCCATACTCAAGTACATCCTACCATCCTCAAGTTCATCCTGTTATCCTCAAGTACATCCTAACATCCACAAGTACACCCTACCATCCTCAAGCACATCCTACCATCCTCAAGTACATCCTACCATCGACAAGTATATCTCACCATACTCAAGTAAATCCTATCATCCTCCAGCATATCCTACCATCCTTTAGTACATCCTAAAATCCTAAAGTAAATCCTACAATCTTCAAGTACATCTTTCCAACCCCAAGTACATCCTACCATCCTCAAGTACATCCTTCCATCCTCAAATACATTCTACTATCCTCAAGTACATCCTTCCCTCCTCAAATTACATACTAATATTCTCAAGTATGTCACACCTTCCTCAAGTATATCCAACCTTCCTAAAGTACATGTTACCATCGACAAGTACATCCTACCATCCTCATGTACAGCTTACCATCCTTAAGTACACACTAAAAAATTAAATTACATCATACCATCTTCAAGTACATCCTACCATCCTAAAGTACATATTACCATACTCAAGAACATCCTGTTATCTTCAAGTACATCCTTCCGTCCACAAGTACATCCAACCATCCTCAAGTAAATCATTCGATCCTAAAGTGCTTCTTACATCCTAAGTACATCCAAACTTCAAGTAAACACTACTTTCCTCAAGTACATCCTACCACACTCAGGTACATCCTTCCAGGCAAAAGTTTATCATTCCATCCTTAAGTACATCCTACCATCCTCAAGTACATCCTACTATCCACAAGAACACCCTAACATCCACACGTATATCCTACCATCCTCAAGTACATCCTACCATTCTCAAGAACTTCTTAATATCCTCAAGTACATCCTACCTTACTAAAGTACATCCTAAATTAATAAAGTACATCATACAACCCTCAAGTACATTTAACTGTCCTCAAGTACACCCTACAATCCTCAAGTACATCCTTCCATCCTCGAGTACATCCTACCATCCTCCAGTACATCCTATCATCTTCAAGGTCATCCTACCATCCTCAAGTACATCCTATCATCTTCAAATTCATCCTACCATCCTCAAGTACATCCTACGATCCTAAAGTATATCTTATCATCCTCAAATTCATTCTACCATATTTAAGTACATCCTAACATCCTCAATTACATCGTAATATCCTCAAGTATATCCTACCCTCCTCAAGTACATCCTACCATCGACAAGTACATCCTACCATCGACAAGTACATCCTAATATCCTCAATTACATCCTACCATCCTCAAGTACACCCTACCATCCTCAAATACATTCTACTATCTTCAAGTACATCCTACCATCGTCAATTACATCCTATTATCCTCAAGCATATCCTACCATCCTCAATTACATCCTATTATCCTCAAGAACACCCTACCATCCTCAAGTATATCCTACCATCCTCAAGTACATCCAACCATCGACAAGTACATTTTACCATCCTCAAGTACATCCTACCTTCCTCAAGTACATCCTACCTTCCTCAGTTACATCCTATTATCCTCAAGTACATTTTACCATCCTCAAGTACATACTGAAATACTCAAGTACATCATACCATCCTCAAGTACATCCTACCCTCCTCAAGTATATCTTACAATCCTTCATTTCATCTTAGCATCTTCAAGTACATCCTACCATCTTCAAGTACATCCTACCATTATCAACAAGTATACAACCCAGGCCAACATGGATTTCGAGCGGGAAAATCGTGCCTCTCACAGCTACTTGAGCACTACTACAAAGTCACTGAGGCATTAGAAGAAAAACAGAATGCTGATGTGATATACACGGACTTCGCAAAGGCTTTCGATAAATGTAACCATGACGTGATAGCACACAAAATGAAGTCAATGGGAATAACCGGTAAAGTAGGACGCTGGATACTCAGTTTTCTGTCACACAGGACTCAGCGAGTAACGGTCAACCATATAAAATCTAGTCCAAGTGCAGTTAAAAGCTCTGTACCTCAGGGTACAGTCCTTGCACCGCTTTTGAATTGTTGCCGCCGAAGGCGGCTAGTTTATTGTGCACCCCATACTCATCCTGTGAGCGGTAGCGCAAAAGCATTACAGAGGGCACAAAAGGTCTTTATCAGACCTCATCTTAGATTATTACATAAACAATTTCTTCAATCCTTCACACCTTATAGATACAATGTCAGCTAGTTACAGAGAAAGTGCTATTACAAGAGCTACATATTTACAGTAAGTCATCATACATTAATGGTAGGTCTTGTCGTTAATACATAATAGTTTGGCCAATGGGGATATTACAGAGTCATAGGGGAGCTTCTGTTTATTATTAGTCCTCACAATACACTACTTGTTTCTGAATCTCATATGTCGTTCATCTACTGGAAGCAAAATGTGGGTACAGTGCAAGGATTTCAGGTAATTTATCCATGGTAATAAGATAGGTTGCCATATCATACAGAGTGAACTTAGATTTATCTCTAAAAGGCTCAATTTTACAACAATCCAAGATATAGTGTTCGAGTGTGTGTCCCTGCCTATGTCCACACACTTTACACTTTACTTCATCTAGATCCCTATACAAGCCGAACTGCCAGAGATACTTGTAGCCAAGTCTTATACGAGCTGTGACAACATCTGTTAGTCTACTGACTTTGTTACTTGCCCCATACACATGTTTTACTTCACACATTTCATTGTGATGAACAATGGACCTACTAGTTCCAGTTTGCACTGTTCTACTTTCTTCAAATCCATCTAGGAGTTCTCGTCTAATGACACTTTTAAGGGACCTATTTGATAACTCACGATTCCATTCAATACTGTCTTTATTTACTGCAGCCTTAGCAAGGGCGTCAACTTTGTCATGTTCCTGCATGCCAATGTGAGAAGGAATCCACAACATTTTTATATTTACCCTCTTGCTAAGTATTCTTACATATCTACGTCTAGCTTCAAAGACAAGCACGTTATTACTTGATTGCAAACTGTTCATTGCTCGTAGTGAGGATAGGGGAGTCAGAAATAATTAAGCTGTCTACATCAGTGTTATCAATAATTTCGAGTGCTACCAGTATCGCTACCAACTCGGCTTGCATTGTGGACGCCCAGTTACTAATTCGAATATTTCTTTGAATTATTCTGCCATCGGGCTGATGAGCAATAACAGCACTTCCTGCCCTCCCTGTAGCTGTATTGAGTGATCCGTCAGTGTATATGGTCTGTGCAATGTTGTTTTCAGCTTGTATATTGTGAATGTGTTCTATGGTGCTTAATTTAGCAGCAAGCTGAGCATGAGGGTTGCTTGTGATTAGTTTCTTGGTGGGGTATGCAGGGGTCAGGATGTCAAAAGGTACTACCTGCCAGGGTGGAAGGAAGTGCTGTACTCTTTCATCTGTATATACATCGTGCAGTCCCATCATTTTAATATGAGTGGCAGTTCTTTGAATCCATTTAGACTCGCTAGTTCCATTTCGTATGTGTTCTAACAGTGCAACTGACACAATGTTGTTTTTGTTATCACGCAGCAGCTTTAGTCCCATCATAAGATTAATTTCAAATATTCTATCTCGAATGCTAAGTATATTTAATTCTTTCCGCATGTTGAGAACTTTGGTAGTTATAGGACAGCCAAGTATAATTCTGAGTGCTTCATTTTGCATTTTTTCCAGTCTATCAATACTTTTGCCATTCTGCAGGACCAAAGCTGGTGCATGATAGTCTATCAGAGACCTTATATACGCTAAATACATCATTCTTGCTATTCTAATATTAACACCATATTTCGGGCTGTACCCCACTACAGTTCTGAGAGCCTTGAGTCTGTCTCTACATTGTTGATGTAACTTATTGACTGCAGTTGAGGTACAAGGGACAGAGACTCCAAGGTATTTGAAAGAAGAGACATAGTCTATTGGTATGTTGTCTATCTTAAGTTTTCGTGGTCCACTTTTGCGGTTGCCAATTTGTCTGTTAAATACCTTAGTTTTAGCAGCGTTGATTACAAGACCAAGGCTCTCACAAGCTGTATGTATACAATTTAAGACTGTTTGCATTTCGCGGTGGGTTTTAGTATGCACAAGGATGTCATCTGCATAGCTGATAGTGATGTTTGCCGGACTAGTTGGGATTGATTTTAGTAAAGCATTAATTAGAACATTAAACAAGGTAGGACTAAGTACTCCTCCTTGTGGGGTGCCTAGTTGCATTACTTTAGTTTCACTCTTGTAGCCTTGGAACAGTGCAGAGGACTTCCGGTTGGTAAGATAGCCTCGTATCCATTGTAATAAATGTCCCCCTATATCCATTCTCGCTAATTCATACATAATCACTTCCCTATTAGCAATATCAAAGGCATTTTTTAAATCAAGAAATGTTGTGTACTTGTGCCTTTTATCTCCATGAACAGTAAGAAAGATTGTGATACAGTCGCTTTTCCTTATTCTCATATCAGATATAGACAAAAATACAAGTCACAGCTTTGTATCATCCTTTGCAGATTACACATAAATCAGTATGAAAATTATCTCGGCTGAAGACACTGAAAAATTTCAAGCTGATATTAATAAAGTTTTCGACTGGGCATCAGAAAATAACATGATGTTTAACAGTGATAAATTCCAGGTACTCAGGTACGGTAAAAATGAGGACTTTAAACATAATACAGAGCACAAAACACAATCAAATGTACCCATAGTAGGAAAACAGCATGTAAAGGATTTGGGAATAATAATGTCTGACGACCTAACGTTTAAGGAGCATAACCAAGCAAATATTGCGACAGCCAGAAAAATGATAGGATGTATTACGAGAACTTTCAAATCTAGGGATCCCATCTCAATGGTTGTACTCTTCAAGTCACTTGTGTTGTCCCGTCTTGAGTACTGCTCAGTACTCACTTCCCCCTTCAGAGCAGGAGAGATTGCTGAAATAGAGGGAATACAGAGAACATATACGGCACGCATAGATGCAATAAAGCACCTAAATTATTGGGATCGTCTCAAAGCCCTCCAAATGTACTTACTAGAAAGAAGACAAGAGAAATATCAATAATATACACCTGGAAGATACTGGAGGGCCAAGTACCAAATCTACACAGTAAAATAACAACGTACTGGAGTGAACGATATGGAAGCAAATGCAGAATAGAACCAGTGAAGAGCAGAGGTGCCATAGGCACAATCAGAGAACACTGTAGGCATACAGTGTAGGCAACATGTAGGCAACATAGGCACACAGAGAACACATCAGAGGTCCGCGGTTGTTCAACGTCCTCCCAGCAAGCATAAGAAATATTGCCGGAACAACCGTGGACATCTTCAAGAGGAAACTAGATTTATTCCTCCAAGGAGTGCCGGACCAACCGGGCTGTGGTGGGTATGTGGGCCTGCGGGCCGCTCCAAGCAACAGTCTAGTGGACCAAACTCTCACAAGTCAAGCCTGGCCTCGGGCCGGGCTTGGAGAGTAGAAGAACTCCCAGAACCCCATCAACCAGGTATCAACCAGGTATATCCTGCCATCCTTGAGTACATCCTACCATCCTCCAGTACATCCTATCATCTTCAAGGTCATCCTACCATCCTCAAGTACATCCTATCATCTTCAAATTCATCCTACCATCCTCAAGTACATCCTACGATCCTAAAGTATATCTCATCATCCTCAAATTCATTCTACCATATTTAAGTACATCCTAACATCCTCAATTACATCGTAATATCCTCATGTATATCCTACCCTCCTCAATTACATCCTACCATCGACAAGTACATCCTAATATCCTCAATTATATCCTACCATCCTCAAGTACATCCTACCATCCTCAATTACATCCTATTATCCTCAAGTACATTTTACCATCCTCAAGTACATCCTGAAATACTCAAGTACATCATACCATCCTCAAGTACATCCTACCCTCCTCAAGTATATCTTACAATCCTTCATTTCATCTTAGCATCTTCAAGTACATCCTACCATCTTCAAGTACATCCTACCATTATCAACAAGTATACAACCCAGGCCAACATGGATTTCGAGCGGGAAAATCGTGCCTCTCACAGCTACTTGAGCACTACGACAAAGTCACTGAGGCATTAGAAGAAAAACAGAATGCTGATGTGATATAAACGGACTTCGCAAAGGCTTTCGATAAATGTGACCATGGCGTGATAGCACACAAAATGAAGTCAATGGGAATAACCTGTAAAGTAGGACGTGGATACTCAATTTTCTGTCAAACAGGACTCAGCGAGTAACGGTCAACCATATAAAATCTAGTCCAAGTGCAGTTAAAAGCTCTGTACCTCAGGGTACAGTCCTTGCACCGCTGCTTTTCCTTATTCTCATATCAGAAATAGACAAAAACACAAGTCACAGCTTTGTATCATCCTTTGCAGATTACACAAAAATCAGTATGAAAATTATCTCGGCTGAAGACACTGAAAAACTTCAAGCTGATATTAATAAAGTTTTCGACTGGGCATCAGAAAATAACATGATGTTTAACAGTGATAAATTCCAGGTACTCAGGTACGGTAAAAATGAGGACTTTAAACATAATACAGAGTACAAAACACAATCAAATGTACCCATACGAGGAAAACAGCATGTAAAGGATTTGGGAATAATAATGTCTGACGACCTAACGTTTAAGGAGCATAACCAAGCAAATATTGCGACAGCCAGAAAAATGATAGGATGGATTACGAGAACTTTCAAATCTAGGGATCCCATCTCAATGGTTGTACTCTTCAAGTCACTTGTGTTGTCCCGTCTTGAGTACTGCTCAGTACTCACTTCCCCCTTCAGAGCAGGAGAGATTGCTGAAATAGAGGGAATACAGAGAACATATACGGCACGCATAGACGCAATAAAGCACCTAATTTATTGGGATCGTATCAAAGCCCTCCAAATGTACTCACTAGAAAGAAGACGAGAGAGATATCAAATAATATACACCTGGAAGATACTGGAGAGCCAAGTACCAAATCTACACAGTAAAATAACAACGTACTGGAGTGAACGATATGGAAGAAAATGCAGAATACAACCAGTGAAGAGCAGAGGTGCCTTAGGCACAATCAGAGTACACTGTATAAACATCAGAGGTCCGCGGTTGTTCAACGTCCTCCCAGCAAGCATTAGAAATATTGCCGGAACAACCGTGGACATCTTCAAGAGGAAACTAGATTTATTCCTCCAAGGAGTGCCGGACCAACCGGGCTGTGGTGGGTATGTGGGCCTGCGGGCCGCTCCAAGCAACAGCCTAGTGGACCAAACTCTCACAAGTCAAGCCTGGCCTCGGGCCGGGCTTGGGGAGTAGAAGAACTCCCAGAACCCCATCAACCAGGTATCAACCAGGTATATCCTGCCATCCTTAAGTATATCATACCATACTCAAGAACATCGTACCATCCTCAAGTTCATCCTGCCATCCTCAAGTACATCCTACCATCCTCAAGTACAAGGAGCCGACCGAGGGAGTCGGTCGGCCGAGCGGACAGCACGCGGGACTTGTGATTCTATGGTCCTGGGTTCGATCCCAGGCGCCGGTGAGAAACAATGGGCAGAGTTTCTTTCACCCTATGCCCCTGTTACCTAGCAGTAAAATAGGTACCTGGGTGTTAGTCAGCTGTCACAGGCTGCTTCCTGGGGGTGGAGGCCTGGTCGAGGACCGGGCCGCGGGCCACTAAAAGCCCCGAAATCATCTCAAGGTTACATACTTCCTACCACCATCGACAAGAACATCGTACTATATTCAAGTACATTCTAAAATACTCAAGTACATCCTACTATCCTCAAGTGCATCCTACCATTCTGTAGTACTTTCAGCCATTCTCAAGTACATCTGTAAATACTCAATTACATCATACCATCCTCAAGTACATCCTACCCTCCTCAAGTATATCTTACCTTTTTCAAGTTCATCCTAGAATCCTCAAATACATCCTAGAATCCTCAAGTACATCCTATCATCTTCAAGTATATTCTAGCATCATCAAGTATACGCCTACCATCCTCAGGTACATCCTACAATACTCATGTACATCCTAAATTTCTCAAGTACATCCTACAATCCTCAAGTACATCCCTCCATATTTAAGTGAATCCTCCCATACTTAACTACATCCTACCAACCTTTAGTACATCCCACATACTTTCTACCATCTTCAAGTACATCCTACAATCCTCAAGTACATCCTACCATCCTCATGTACATCATACACTCTCCAAATACATCCTACCATCCTCAAGTACATCCTACCTTACACAAGTACGTCCTTTCTCAAAATATACTTTAATGTTAAAATGTAATAATTTGACAAATTGAATATAATAACGATGTTTTGAGTACTTTGTCAAGGGTAGAAATGTCCACTTATATATAATAAGCTGACTGAAAAATTCTGTATAATTATTATATTTATATTAAATATGATGTTTTATTTAAATGTCTCCTGTTTGATTTATATTTTTTTTATTTTTTAGGATTTCAGTGCAAATCATGTAATGACATCATGTGTGATCATGTCGCAATACTTGTGTTGATAATGTTGCTGCTGATTATGTTTATCTTGTGTGATGTTGCCAGACACATATGATGTGGTGGTGACCACTGGCAGCTTGGCTGAGAACCATATGCCTGTTCAATCCATCGATGAATTTATCCGGATCTCCAAGCCAGGTGAGAAGCCTTAAACTGTATTCCCAACCCACCCAATAACCATTACATAATACAGTGTCAGTGTCAGATAATAAATAAATAGTTGCAGTACCACAACACTGAGATATCGCTCCTTGTTTGTAATTTTTTATCGCCTTTACGTGACCGTAAGGCGGATAAAGTTCACTGTCCATCTACGGTGTTTCATTAATTTTATGTGAAATGATTGATAACTGTGGATAAATCTTTCATATGCGCCCACTTCACCTCGGGGCTCCCTGAGTGGGTTATACCTCAGGGGCTCCCTGAGTGTGACTAGACACCAGGGCTCACTGATTGGGTTCTAGACATCAGGGCTCATTGAGGGTGGTCACACACCAGGGTTCACTGAGTGGGACTAGACATCAGGGCTCACTGAGTGGGACTAGACATCAGGGCTCACTGAGTGGGACTAGACATCAGGGCTCACTGAGTGGGACTAGACACCAGTGCTCACATGAGTGGGACTAGACACCAGTGCTCACATGAGTGGGACTAGACACCAGTGCTCACTGAGTGGGACTAGACACCAGTGCTCACATGAGTGGGACTAGACACCAGTGCTTACATGAGTGGGACTAGACACCAGTGCTTACTGAGTGGGACTAGACACCAGTGCTCACTGAGTGGGACTAGACACCAGTGCTCACTGAGTGGGACTAGACATCAGTGCTCACTGAGTGGAGACTAGACATCAGGGCTCACTGAGTGAGACTACACACCAGTGCTCACTGAGTGGGACTACACACCAGTGCTCACTGAGTGGGACTACACACCAGTGCTCACTGAGTAGGACTACACACCAGTGCTCACTGAGTGGGACTAGACATCAGGGCTCACTGAGTGGGACTAGACATCAGGGTTCACTGAGTGGGACTACACACCAGTCCTCACTGAGTGGGACTACACACCAGTGCTCACTGAGTGGGACTACACACCAGTGCTCACTGAGTGGGACTACACACCAGTGCTCACTGAGTGGGACTACACACCAGTGTTCACTGAGTGGGACTAGACATCAGGATTCACTGAGTGGAACTACACCTCAGGATTCAGTGAGTGCAAACAGACATTAGAGCTCCCTGAGTGGCGCTATTCATCAGGGTTTTGTGTGTGTGTGTATGGGACTACACATCAGGGCTCCCTAAGGATGCTTATTGTTACGTGGACCATCATGCTCCGAATATTAACCACTGCTCTGTGCAGGGCGCCTTATGGCGCTGGATCGAGGCTGCACAGAGCGCCATAAGGCGATCTTAGGCATATTTTTAGGATTCAAAACTAGCACATGGAATCTTGGGTAACGAGATAGAGGCATCAGGCCTCCAGTGAGCCTCCGACATTTTTTTCTATTCCCAGCAAGCCCCACAGCAGTGTGGAGTCTCAGTTTCAAAGTAGCAACCATGTCTGACTCATCAGATATGGAAATACAGGACATATTGTTTGATGATGACCATATCAGTGATACTGAAGACTAGAAAAAAGACCTAACACAGGCGTCGGACACTAGTGATACAGACATTGAACTGGACAATGTGGGAGAGTGTGGGCACAGCCCGGCCTGCCGCACCGAACTGGGTCAACACCAGTGTTGGTACCATCCTCCTAGTAAAGTGCGACTAGAACCGCGCGCACCACCTGCGCAGGTGAGCCCAAAGGGTTCACCTGCACAGGTAGCTAGTCGCACGGTGTTTTGGGTGGTTCCCAGGGTGTTTGGCACGTGTCGGTGCATGGCGTGTGGGTGCACAGGGCCTTTGACCGAGGGTTGTGTTGGAGTGGGGGCGGGAGGCTATGTGGTTGTATGTGGTCATGAAGGGAGAGTAAAGGAAGAGGAGGAGAAAAGGAGAGGAATAGTAGTAGATGAATATGTATGAGTAAGTGCCATAGAGTTAATCCTGTGTGTAGATAGATAGATGGGAGTATGTAGGTTATGTAGAGGAGGGAGGGGCCCCCCTACCTGGCAAGGATATGTTGAGGAGGGAGGAGGTCCCACCCCCCTGAGAGGGCAGGAGATCAGGCTCTTAAGATGGGTAAGGGGTGGGAGAAGTAGGGGAAAGGGAAGGGAACAGGTGGCGGCGGCTTTGACTGATAGCGCGGGTCTCTGTTTTATGTAGTATAAATATTTCTTACCAATTCTTTGCCTGTGGTGGGGGTCTCCAATATCTTCATGTTGCAGTCAAGAGGTGTACACGGATGGAGGTCACAGTAACAAATGAGGGTGTGAATTTACCCATACTGTTTTTGTAATCAGGGTGGGTGGGGCATCCCTCTCCCTCCACTCCCTGACTTTCTAGAGTGGTAAGAAGCAGGACCACATACCGCCACATAGACCTGAGAAGTGTCACCACATGGCACATGGATGAGTGCAGAAGTCAATGTTTTGAACCGTTCTCCTCTTGAAGAGTGAGACGCATCTGCCGGAAATGACAGCAATACGGTGCACCATACTCACTCCTGTCACAGCTCTCTCTGCCACATAGCAGCAGCGGCACATAGGCCATGAGGCAGCCCACATACCTCAATATAGGAGAACTGTACTGGTGTGTGGTCTTTGATGCCCCGCGCGTTAAAGTGGTGTTATATGTCGCACCCTCCCACCACCCCCCTCCCGTGCAGGTGACAGTTATCGATTCCCCACTTCAGATTTTCCCAGGCTGGCATAAACGAGGTAAACACACACACACACATATATATATATATATATATATATATATATATATATATATATATATATATATATATATATATTATTAAATATGACCGAAAAAGTAAGATTAATAATTCTAACACGAATTTTCTCAATCTTTCGTACATTTCTTTTCACTGTTGGAGGTAATTCAAAAATCAATTCTGCAAAATTCATTTTTATTTCTAGTCTGACGCGACACTTGAGCGCGTTTCGTGAAACTTATTACATTTTCAAAGACTTTAGTTAACAAATACACAACTCAATAGAACTTACACATCTCCGATTTTGTTTATATCTACATTTGAGTGAGGTGGATGGGGTGAGGTGGTATTTAATAAGGTATTAATTTCATCAACACAAGCCAGAACATGAAACAATGGGTATTGAATAGAAGTGATTGTAGAAAGCCTATTGGTCCATATTTCTTGATGCTTCTATATTGGAGCAGAGTCTTGAGGTGGGTAGAATAAAGTTGTGCATTAATTGGCTGTTGATTGCTGGTGTTGACTTCTTGATGTGTAATGCCTCGCAAACGTCAAGCCGCCTGCTATCGCTGTATCTATCGATGATTTCTGTGTTGTTTACTAGGATTTCTCTGGCGATGGTTTGGTTGTGGGAAGAGATTATATGTTCCTTAATGGAGCCCTGTTGCTTATGCATCGTTAAACGCCTAGAAAGAGATGTTGTTGTCTTGCCTATATACTGGTTTTTTGGAGCTTACAGTCCCCAAGAGGGCATTTGAAGGCATAGACGACGTTAGTCTCTTTTAAAGCGTTCTGTTTTGTGTCTGGAGAGTTTCTCATGAGTAGGCTGGCCGTTTTTCTGGTTTTATAGTAAATCGTCAGTTGTATCCTCTGATTTTTGTCTGTAGGGATAACGTTTCTATTAACAATATCTTTCAGGACCCTTTCCTCCGTTTTATGAGCTGTGGAAAAGAAGTTCCTGTAAAATAGTCTAATAGGGGGTATAGGTGTTGTGTTAGTTGTCTCTTCAGAGGTTGCATGGCGTTTCACTTTCCTTCTTATGATGTCTTCGACGAAACCATTGGAGAAGCCGTTGTTGACTAGGACCTGCCTTACCCTACAGAGTTCTTCGTCGACTTGCTTCCATTCTGAGCTGTGGCTGAGAGCACGGTCGACATATGCGTTAACAACACTCCTCTTGTACCTATCTGGGCAGTCGCTTTTGGCATCTAGGCACATTCCTATGTTCGTTTCCTTAGTGTAGACTGCAGTGTGGAAACCTCCGCTCTTTTCCATGACTGTTACATCTAGAAAGGGCAGCTTCCCATCCTTTTCCATCTCGTAAGTGAAACGCAGCACGGAACTCCGCTCAAATGCCTCCTTCAACTCCTGCAGATGTCTGACATCAGGTACCTGTGTAAAAATGTCGTCAACATACCTGCAGTATATGGCCGGTTTCATGTTCATGTCGACTAAGACTTTTTGCTCGATGGTACCCATGTAGAAGTTTGCAAACAGGACACCTAGGGGAGAACCCATGGCGACCCCATCTACTTGCTTATACATGTGCCCATCCGGGCTCAAGAAGAGTGCCTCTTTAGTACAAGCTTGGAGTAGTTTCCTTAGGATATTTTCTGGTATGTCAAGAGGAGTACATGCTGGATCACGATACACTCTGTCGGCTATCATCCCGATTGTCTCGTCCACTGGTACGTTAGTGAACAGCGATTCTACGTCCAACGAGGCTCTTATCCCTGTGGCCCGTGTGCCCCACAGTAAGTCAACAAATTCCTTTGGAGACTTCAGGCTGAAAGCGCAAGGAACATAAGGAGTCAGCAGGCCGTTAAGTCGCTTCGCCAGTCTGTACGTGGGTGTGGGTATCTGGCTAATGATTGGCCGAAGTGGGTTTCCAGGCTTGTGTGTCTTGACATTTCCATACGCATATCCAGGTTTATATTCCCCAATGATCTTTGGCAGGTGGAGTCCGGATTTCTTGGCGTTCACAGTTTCGATTAGTTTGTTGACCTTTGCTTTCAATTCGGCTGTAGTGTCCTTCGTTACCCTTTGGAACTTAGTTTGGTCAGAGAGTATGACGTTCATTTTCGCCAGATATTCGTCTTTTTTAAGAATGACATATATTGGCGACTTGTCACCTCTCCTGACAACTATCTCCTTGTTCTCACGAAGGCTTTTAGCTGCCGCTTTGAGCTCGGGGGACAGTATGGTGCTTCTGTAATTGCCTCGATTCTTTCCTCCTTCTGCAATAAGTTCTGCTTGTAAGGTATCTTTGGTAGTGACCTTCTTTTGTGTCTCGAGGTTGAATATGTCGTCCAACAGAATTTCCAACTCTACTTTCCGGGCCATCTCACTCGGTCTGGACATAACGTGACAGTTTATGCCCAGATTTAGGAGAGTGACTTGGTCCTCAGTGAGGTTAATTCCTGCAAGGTTCAGGAAGCCATCTCTTGGTCGTGGAATTGCCATAGGTCCTCCATATAATGTTGTTAGTTTCTTGATAATCCTTGTTTCAGTGCTGAGGTGATGTCGGTCTGTGAGGATGTCGAGGTGTTGTTCAATGCGGGTACGGATACTTTCGTCGATGTTGCTATTTCTCCACTCGTTTGTAGCATGAAGTAGTTGCGTTTTGTTGTCTTTGATTTCATTCTCTGCCTTGTATATCTGATCACGAATCAGATCCTGGCGATATTTTATCGTAAAGGCTTGATTCCTTGCTGCTGGGTCGTGCGCTTTAATATTAGTATATTTTGGTAGCAGTCTTTCCTGTAGACATATATTATTAAATATGACCGAAAAAGTAAGATTAATAATTCTAACACGAATTTTCTCAATCTTTCGTACATTTCTTTTCACTGTTGGAGGTAATTCAAAAATCAATTCTCCAAAATTCATTTTTATTTCTAGTCTGACGCGACACTTGAGCGCGTTTCGTAAAACTTATTACATTTTCAAAGACTTTAGCTAACAAATACACAACTGAATAGAACTTACACCATCGAGCAAAAAGTCTTAGTCGACATGAACATGAAACCGGCCATATACTGCAGGTATGTTGACGACATTTTTACACAGGTACCTGATGTCAGACATCTGCAGGAGTTGAAGGAGGCATTTGAGCGGAGTTCCGTGCTGCGTTTCACTTACGAGATGGAAAAGGATGGGAAGCTGCCCTTTCTAGATGTAACAGTCATGGAAAAGAGCGGAGGTTTCCACACTGCAGTCTACACTAAGGAAACGAACATAGGAATGTGCCTAGATGCCAAAAGCGACTGCCCAGATAGGTACAAGAGGAGTGTTGTTAACGCATATGTCGACCGTGCTCTCAGCCACAGCTCAGAATGGAAGCAAGTCGATGAAGAACTCTGTAGGGTAAGGCAGGTCCTAGTCAACAACGGCTTCTCCAATGGTTTCGTCGAAGACATCATAAGAAGGAAAGTGAAACGCCATGCAACCTCTGAAGAGACAACCAACACAACACCTATACCCCCCTATTAGGCTATTTTACAGGAACTTCTTTTCCACAGCTCATAAAACGGAGGAAAGGGTCCTGAAAGATATTGTTAATAGAAACGTTATCCCTACAGACAAAAATCAGAGGATACAACTGACGATTTACTATAAAACCAGAAAAACGGCCAGCCTACTCATGAGAAACTCTCCAGACACAAAACAGAACGCTTTAAAAGAGACTAACGTCGTCTATGCCTTCAAATGCCCTCTTGGGGACTGTAAGCTCCAAAAAACCCAGTATATAGGCAAGACAACAACATCTCTTTCTAGGCGTTTAACGATGCATAAGCAACAGGGCTCCATTAAGGAACATATAATCTCTTCCCACAACCAAACCATCACCAGAGAAATCCTAGTAAACAACACAGAAATCATCGATAGATACAGCGATAGCAGGCGGCTTGACGTTTGCGAGGCATTACACATCAAGAAGTCAACACCAGCAATCAACAGCCAATTAATGCACAACTTTATTCTACCCACCTCAAGACTCCGCTCCAATATAGAAGCATCAAGAAATATGGACCAATAGGCTTTCTACAATCACTTCTATTCAATACCCATTGTTTCATGTTCTGGCTTGTGTTGATGAAATTAATACCTTATTAAATACCACCTCACCCCATCCACCTCACTCAAATGTAGATATAAACAAAATCGGAGATGTGTAAGTTCTATTCAGTTGTGTATTTGTTAAGTAAAGTCTTTGAAAATGTAATAAGTTTCACGAAACGCGCTCAAGTGTCGCGTCAGACTAGAAATAAAAATGAATTTTGGAGAATTGATTTTTGAATTACCTCCAACAGTGAAAAGAAATATACGAAAGATTGAGAAAATTCGTGTTAGAATTATTAATCTTACTTTTTCGGTCATATTTAATAATATATGTCTACAGGAAAGACTGCTACCAAAATATACTAATTACATATATATATATATATATATATATATATATATATATATATATATATATATATATATATATATATATATATATAATTAGTATATTTTGGTAGCAGTCTTTCCTGTAGACATATATTATTAAATATGACCGAAAAAGTAAGATTAATAATTCTAACACGAATTTTCTCAATCTTTCGTACGTTTCTTTTCACTGTTGGAGGTAATTCAAAAATCAATTCTCCAAAATTCATTTTTATTTCTAGTCTAACGCGACACTTGAACGCGTTTTGTAACAACTTATTACATTTTCAAAGACTTTAGTTTACACACACACAACTATAACCTGCAAACAGATTTCTTACTATGCTACAATTCAAACGGTTTTTCATTTTATATACCTGCATTTGGGTGAGGTGATATGTTACAACAGTTTTGGATGAAGTGAAAACAAACTTTCAACACAAGATAGAACACGAAATATTGGGTAATACTGGATAAAGTTAAAAGGGGAAGAATGGAAGTAAATGCAAAGGGCCTATTGGACCATATTTCTTGATGCTTCTATATTGGTGAGGAGTCTTGAAGTGGGTAGAATATAGTTATGAAATAATTGGCTGTTGATTGCTGGTGTTGACTTCTTAATGTGTAGTGCCTCGCAGATATCAAGCCGCCTGCTTTCGCTGTATATATCGATGATTTCCGTGTTTTTTGTTAAGACTTCTCAGGTGATGGTCTGGTTGTGGGAAGAGATT
This sequence comes from Procambarus clarkii, assembly GCF_040958095.1. Taxonomy (NCBI): domain Eukaryota; kingdom Metazoa; phylum Arthropoda; class Malacostraca; order Decapoda; family Cambaridae; genus Procambarus; species Procambarus clarkii. Next base: position 42,664,431 of record NC_091172.1, on the reverse strand, counting down.
ATATGTTCCTTAATGGAGCCCTGTTGCATAAGCATATATATGCAACAGCCCTGTTGCATAAGCAACAGGGCTACAGCAACAGCATCATGAGCAACAGGGCTCAAGTCGAGGACATTCTCATCGACTTGAGAATGGTCCAGGACGGACCGAAACGTCGTCGTCCCTTCAACTTCTAGTGTGTGGTCTGGTCAATATATATATATATATATATGTCGTACCTAGTAGCCAGAACGCACTTCTCAGCCTACTATGCAAGGCCCGATTTGCCTAATAAGCCAAGTTTTCCTGAATTAATATATTTTCTCTAATTTTTTTCTTATGAAATGATAAAGCTATCTATTTCATTATTTATGACGTCAATTTTTTTTTATTGGAGTTAAAATTAACGTAGATATACGACCGAACCTAACCAACCCTACCTAACCTAACCTAACCTATCTTTATAGGTTAGGTTAGGTTAGGTACCAGAAAAAGTTAGGTTAGGTTAGGTTAGGTGGGTTAGGTAGTCGAAAAACAATTAATTCATGAAAACTTGGCCTATTGGGCAAATCGGGCCTTGCATAGTAGGCTGAGAAGTGCGTTCTGGCTATTAGGTACGACATATATATATATATATATATATATATATATATATATATATATATATATATATGTATATATATATATGTCGTACCTAATAGCCAGAACGCACTTTTTGGCCTACTATGCAAGGCCCGATTTGCCTAATAAGCCAAGTTTTCCTGAATTATTATTTTTTCTCTAATTTTTTTCTTTTGAAATGATAAAGCTTCCCATTTCATTATGTATGAGGTCAACTTTTTTTTATTGGAGATAAAATTAACGTAGATATATGACCGAACCTAACCAACCCTACCTAACCTAACCTAACCTATCTTTATAGGTTAGGTTAGGTTAGGTAGCCGAAAAAGTTAGGTTAGGTTAGGTTAGGTAGGTTAGGTAGCCGAAAAACAATTAATTCATGAAAACTTGGCTTATTAGGCAAATCGGGCCTTGCATAGTAGGCTGAGAAGTGCGTTCTGGCTATTAGGTACGACATATATATATATATATATATATATATATATATATATATATATATATATATATATATATATATATATATATATATATGTGTCTTTGTATTCATATCAAATGAAGTTTATAGCCTGAGGTAGAGATCTTTTTTGAGTCTCGCTTATAATTTTGCTTGGACTCTGAGTAACGAACCTCCTCGTAGCATTGAGTGTGTCATTGTTCTTTCTCAAAGGTGAGCCATGACCTCAACATACAAATTCCAAATGCAGGCCTGGGCGGAGAGAGAGCCTTTGTGGGCGGCTCCCCTCTTAGGAGTTAGACACATAACTGGGGGTAAATGAGGTAATACCGCTCACCCAACCCATGCTCCAGCAGGCCCCCCACCCCTCTCCCTCTACACCTAGTACTCAAGTCTGTTTACTTTCCCCCTCAGAGGTTAAGGGGGGCTTACATGCATGTCTCTAAGTAAACTCAGTCAAAGTCAGTAGGTTAGCGTTTAATGAATTTTCTTCTATCTATCAAAATACTGCCCCCATTTAGCATCACTCAGTAAACTCAGTCAAACAAAGTCTGTAGGTTAGCGTTTACTGAATGAGGGAACCATTTTTAAAAGATGTCTACCTCTCTATCTCTCTCTCAGTGGTGTATCTCTCTCTCTCTCAGTGGATCGGAGATCTGCTAAGAGGGTTGACATTAGTTCATGTCTTAAAACACCCGTTCCTTTCCAATGACCCGTGAGCTCTCTCCCATAGGTGAGCCATCTTCCCCACATACAAAGTCCAACCATTTTTTTTTATCTTAAAGGTGACTACCAGTCTTCAATTTTCTTATAACAAATCCTACATGCTTTTCTCTCTCTCTATTCGTCAAAGTCAGTAGGTAGCCGTTTACTGAATGAATGAGGGAAACATTTTTAGTGGGGTTTGAGGTGTAGTGAGATGGGCGAGGTCGGCAAACACATCGCTGTCTGACCTCCGCTATACCTCAAACGCGCCAATCATTCTCTCTCTCTCTCTCTCCCATAGGTGAGCAATGTTACCCACACAAATTCCAAGCATGCGCTGTTAGCAAGTAAGCATATATATGACTAATGTGGAAAAACGCAGACAGAAGGGGAGAGTCATTCATCCACTCCATCGAACCATCTTGTCATCCTAGTCAACCATCCAATCTGTAGAAAGGGTTTAGCTAGTACACAGATGGGGGAGTTATCTCCATTTCATCTCTCTTACCAAATAAATATTACTGTGTTCACCATTACACACATCTAGGGCGGTTGTTTGAGGTGTACTGAGATGAGCGAGGTATTTGGGTGACCTTACCCTTGTTACCTATCGTTCGTTACGGCTCGTGACCCTACAGCAGCCAAGCTTTAGTTACGTCTAGGGATACGAGAAAACTGCTGTTCTCAAGAGCGGGTCACCAGTATAACCCCTTGATAAGTAATGAGCACATAAATAAAAATCTTCCTTTAGGACTGAAGAATAGATGCAAAATATTATATAGATATATATTCAAGACAGTATAATATAAAAACACAGATGGTAAAGTTAACTTATACAACAAACCAAAGTATTGTCATTTCACTTAATATAATATAATAAAATATGGCACAACAAGAAGTAACAGACTTATCTCCCACATGTTACTCCTCCTGGTTCCCCGAAGCTACTGAACTCACGCTCTGTCGCCACCCACATTCTCACCTCCCGTCTGCCTCATCCCAGGATGAGGGATGGAAACTAAAGACTTTTTAATATTTAAAACTAATTGAACAACCACTTGTTCTCAAAACACATAAGAATGTAAATTACAGATAATAGTTACTTACAAAATATATAAGTACAATGCCACCTGTTTAATTACAGAAAATAAACAATTACCTAAACTAAATAAAAGTGACATCTGGAACTTCCAAACTGAACAGGTCCAGCTTTCCCGTATCAGACAGGTACTAGACGTGTGCAACGCAACCGCGCTCCTGTCTCCACTAACGCTGCCACACCACACGATAATTTACAACCCAATATGTGTACATATACAGGCAATGATATAATGGAACATAAAAGTTTTTTTAAATTTATATACGTATTCTGCTAGGAGTACGTAACACTTCCACCTCCAAGAAAAAAAATGCAATAGATTGAAGATCAATGGCATTTTTTCAAAGGAAAATGTATGACACTTGAGATTTATGGTAGTAATTACACCAAACATGTGAAAGTAATTAGAACACATTTCTGGACAAAAATGAAAACACGCCATATATAGTCTTACAGGAAACTCAGAAATTTCAGTCTTATGACTATGTTCTACATATGTGTCACTGGAGTATGCAAATTTATCTCTCCAAGGTACTATCTCATTTATTTCACTTTGTTTCTGATCATATTTCACACTCCTATCTACATTATTATTATTAGCATGAATAGAATTGTCAATAAAGGTAGCTGCTTTCACACAGTTATCATGGCAATTTAGCTTTTCATATGTTTCTACTATTTCTCCAAGATCAGTTCCATTTTTCCATGTGATTCCTTTTCCACATGGTGAATTTTTCCAAAACAGACTCCATTTTCCATTTCTCCCCTTTTCTGGAGCTGAACTGCTTAAGTGAAGCTGACTGGATGTTGAGTAGATTTGGGACTTCTCCTGGGTATGCTCTGACACAGACATCTGCTCTTCATCACTCTGGATCCTCTGTGGAACACATACTCTCGCCCAATGGATACTAAAATTAGAGAAATTAGCATTAAACCTCACAATTATGCATAAAACTTTCCCATTCATAGAACCTTCCGAAACACAAGACACCGACTTAGCACACCGTTGACCTTCAAACCAAGAAATACAACCCAAGATAAGTGCAAAGACTACCTGATCGAACTGACTCAGATGATCCATAAGGAACACAGAAATCAATTGCCTCATAACTCTGTCATAACGATCAGTGAAAGAAAACAGGCATATGCCTAGGCACCATATCTCAATCATAACTCTCAAGACAAGTTCACACCTCCTGATGGTGAACTTGAACACAACACACACTATCATCAACCGTCTAGTCTTCCAAAAGACTAAATAAATCATGCCGAAAACTTTACAACCCTCACCATCACTTCCCAAGTGATTTACGTCTGATGACAACCAATCAACCAAGAGGTTTAAGGGTCTTAACATCTTGAAGATGCACAGCAGATTACCTGAGAAATGCCCAAGGACAATCTGAAACCCTTCACAATGATTAACACTAGGTAGGATAACCTTTTCCTCCAACTTGAAATACACACCTGGAGCCTCAAACATCTGCTCCCCAGTATGATTTAATCCTTCACCCACAATATGACTCTGAAAGTCAACACCACACTTAAGTGGAACATACACTTTTATCACTCGTGCATCAAAATAACCTGGATCTGAATATAGAGACACTGCTCTAGCATGACTCACCACTTCCTCAGAACTGGATGCACAACCTACTTGAGTAAACTCTCTCTGCTCAACCACAAGGCTTGACAAAGATGTCCCACAGTCCATTACTTCACAAGAAAATGGCTCCTGCAGAATAAAAGTAGATTTCAACATCCTACACACACTCTGACTCAATGTACCCAATGAGAAATACTTACTCCACATGGAATAAGAATCACAACTCCGCAACTTAGATCCAATTGCTACTTTACCACTCTCAATGATTTTGCCAAAATTTCCTCCCATGACTTCTGGAGCTGCTTGGAGTACTGTCTGCTCACAATCAATAATATCACTACCAAGCTGGGTCACATCCTCACAGACAACTGAAGAGGGAGGGTCAATGGGTCTCCATCTACTCAACAGAAGCTGATCCTCTGGCTGCTTTCCCACACTCTCCAAAACTGGATCTACAGTACAGACTGTCTCCTTGCTTCTCTCTGAAATCTTAGGGTCAGTTCTACTCAATGCACATAAATTAAGGGAATCTGAAACGAGCGGGCAAGTAACAGGTAGTTTGACCTCCTCCCCTATTATATCACCTTGACTAGGGTGAGGCGGGGCCTCTACAACAGACTTACTCTCGACAACTGATTCTAAACTTGGAGTGAGCGGGAATACTTCTGCCAACCCGACATCTGGTCCTAAACCATTCACTTGGCTGGAATACAATAGAGTCGTGGCTTTTAAGTTTCTCTCAACTCCTGGCACAAAGTTCGTAGTGAGCGGGCAAGACAATGGTACATGGACATCCTTTCCCAATTTATTGGAATAAAGCAGAGTCATAGTATCAGGCTTACTCTCAACAACTAAATCGGCTACACAGGAATCTGGAACAACCACATCCCACTTCTCCACTGAAGGGGTACTGGTTACTGGAACAAATGCTTGAGTAACATCAGAACTGACAACTGGATTTATAATAGTACTGACATCAGCACAGGTAGAATGGACAAAACCATCTTCTACAACAGGTTCATTCATAGAACTAACTTCAGCACAGGCAGAATAAACATGGTCTGCAACTGGCTGTTTACACAAACGGGGATCAATCTCACCCACAACATGATTTATGGCCACATCATTACCCAATATAACATCCACACCTGGGATGGGCAACTGTGTACTAACACCCACAGTGCATAAACTAGGTGTAATGGTGGATCTGAAATTAATGTCTATTAGAGGTACAGTTTTACATCCTGCAACACTCTGAAGAACAACAAACTTTCCAGTATCTCTCTTTTCAACATCAGAAAGAATACTGGATGAAATTATGGTTTGGGAAGCACCTGTATCACGAAGAATAACCACTGGCTTCCACTTCCCATTAATACACAAAACTTCACCTGAAGACATATATGGTGAATACTGTTTCACCCAATTGGGGTTTACAGTTACATGTTTATTAGTAAGTTTATTTTGCACACCTCTGCAATAAATGAGACCAGTTAGTCGTAACTCAGGGTGCAATATAAAACATGAATTAATTCCATGGCCTTTTCTCTTACAATGGGACCAGAACCTTACAGTGGACACACTGGTAGAACCAACTGTAGGTTTAGAAATAACCTTATTATTATTTGACATTCCTGACAAGGAAGTAGCAGGGTTAGGTTTTGTAAGAGGAGAGCTCATGGGAGTAACTGAAGCACTAGGACGGGATGGATTCTGATAAGGAGTTCGGGGAGCATTATAATTTACTCTACGACTAGGCTTAGGTGAAGTGGCCGTAAACTGGGCCCTAGTCAACAACTCATGCTCATCCGCGAGCTTTGACAGCTCATAAATGTCTGTTACATTCTTTTGTTCTGCCATAAAAGTAGACAACTGGTCTGGGAGACATGACAATACTTCTTCCATTATAAGAAGATTCTTTAGAGCATCAAAGTCAGTGACTGAAAGTGACTTTAACCATCTGTTGCAAAAATTCGTCTTCTGACGAGTAAAATCTGCTATTGTCTGATCACTTATCCTCCTTAGATTCCTAAACTTTTGCCTGTGTGCCTCTGGATTTAACTGATAAGCATTTAAGATGCTTTTCTTTACAAATTCGTAATCAAAACTATGAGCGTCAGGTAGGGATGTAAAAACCTCCTGACTACGCCCCTTAAATTGAGACTGCATAATGGCTACCCACTGATCCCTTGGCCAGTTCATACTGATGGCAATTTTATAAAAATGTGCAAAGAAAACCTCAGGATCCTCCTCATTGAACTTTGGTAACTCTATATACTTATGCGTCCTGATGGGATTATTATCACTATTTATTGAAACATTACTAGTATTTCCATGCCCAGCTGCCATACGCTGTGTTTCAAGCCTGAAGTTAGTGTCAGCCATTTGTTGTTGAATCTCTAATTGTTGCCTTTTTGTGGATTCTATTTGCAACTGTGCCTCAATTTCTAAACGTCTAGTCTCAAGCTCCCTCTGCTGAGCTTCAGCCTCTAATATTTGCTGTTGCTGTTGATCTTCAATCTCTCTTTGACGAGCTTCAGCCTCTAATATTTTCTGTTGCTGTTGAGCTTCAATCTCTCTTTGACGAGCTTCAACCTCTAATATTTTCTGTTCTTTTTGAGCTTCAAGTTCTAATATTCTCTGTTCTTTTTGAGCTTCAAGCTTAGCATTGGCTATTTGCGCTTCTAACTCAAGACGCTTTAACGTCATCTGATCACTCGACTCCTCTTTTAACTCTTCTAGAATTTCTTCATCTAACTCTCCATTCTCAACAAAATGTGTCACAATGACTTTCAATATTTGGGCTTTAACCATTCTATTGTTGGCTGTCAAATCCAACTGATTTGCCATTTGTATTAACTCAGTCTTTTTAAGGCTCTGAATCCCTTCAAAGTCTGGGTGAGCCACCAACGCTGCAACTTTCTCCTCCATCGTTACTAACGCTTGGCACTTGATTCACAACAATAATTAAAAACAATGGCACTGCACTACACTTCACTGTAAAATTGTCACCACACTGAAAATTCGCTTGGCCTCACTGCACAAACAAAATATATAGGATGACTTACCTCAAAATCGTGAAACGTTGTTACTTGACACACAGGAAGGCTTGCTTGGCACATGGAATAGTTCTTATAAAACACACAGACACTTAACACACTGGTACCTAGGAAGGCAAGGTTAGATTAGCATAGTTAAGATTAAGTGGGAACAATATATCCCGGACAGGCCCCCATAACTCTTTGTTACCTATCGTTCGTTACGGCTCGTGACCCTACAGCAGCCAAGCTTTAGTTACGTCTAGGGATACGAGAAAACTTCTGTTCTCAAGAGCGGGTCACCAGTATAACCCCTTGATAAGTAATGAGCACATAAATAAAACTCTTCCTTTAGGACTGAAGAATAGATGCAAAATATTATATAGATATATATTCAAGACAGTATAATATAAAAACACAGATGGTAAAGTTAACTTATACAACAAAGCAAAGTATTGTCATTTCACTTAATATAATATAATAAAATATGGCACAACAAGAAGTAACAGACTTATCTCCCACATGTTACTCCTCCTGGTTCCCCGAAGCTACTGAACTCACGCTCTGTCGCCACCCACATTCTCACCTCCCGTCTGCCTCATCCCAGGATGAGGGATGGAAACTAAAGACTTTTTAATATTTAAAACTAATTGAACAACCACTTGTTCTCAAAACACATAAGAATGCAAATTACAGATAATAGTTACTTACAAAATATATAAGTACAATGCCACCTGTTTAATTACAGAAAATAAACAATTACCTAAACTAAATAAAAGTGACATCTGGAACTTCCAAACTGAACAGGTCCAGCTTTCCCGTATCTGACAGGTACTAGACGTGTGCAACGCAACCGCGCTCCTGTCTCCACTAACGCTGCCACACCACACGATAATTTACAACCCAATATGTGTACATATACAGGCAATGATATAATGGAACATAAAAGTTTTTTTAAATTTATATACGTATTCTGCTAGGAGTACGTAACAACCTTCACCCCCATCCACCCACACCACAACCCCCCACCCCAGCCCAAACCATCAAGCATCACTTCACTCTTCCCAGACCGGATGTTCAATGCAAAGCCTTTAGTAGTAGTATTATTTCTGTTCATATGTAGAGTAGTGACCCAGTTCACAAACACACAGATGCCATCCCAATCCACACGTGCTCACCAGAGGACATACCACGCTGGAAGACAGAAGAGTTTGGGGAGACGTGATCACTACCTACAAACTCTAATATTTTTTGTTAACTGTGTGATTACCACATATACCTTACGAATCTTAGTCTAGATATTATTATTATTATTATTATTATTATTATTATTATTACTATATTTTAAAACCATCCCTCAGTAACTCAGTAAGTCAAACAGCAACAGTGGACTGAAGACTCTAATATGTTATGGGATAGACTGCTTCTCTCTCGAGTTGAGCCATTAATGAAATACCCGGCTTCAATTTGGTAGAACATAGGATCTACAGTTTCGTCAAGTTGACCTTATGCCATTAGCACTTTATGATAGTTTAGTTCACTTATTATGCACCCCATACCCATCTTGCGGGCGGTATTGGAAAGGGTTACAGAGGCACATAATGGGCTCAAGGACTGAACACCACAATTCATTTAGCTAAGCAAGTTACAATCTTAATGAGCTAGTTACAAAATTCAATATAAGTCGGCGCATCGACAATGGGTTCGAGATCGACCGCCCTCGACCCACCACAAGTACAGTTTCTAAATTAAGCAGTGTCAATTTCACTTTGCCTCAGATCTACAGGATCTTGGTGAAGTTCTCGGTGTACTGCTGCTCTCAGATTGCTCATTGACAGTCCAAGGTTACACTCAACGACTCCTCCTTTAAAGGCAGATTCTTTGGCTAACTTATCAGCTCTATCATGCATTCGGAGGCCAACATGAGATGGAGACCACATGAAATGGACTCTGTTACCATCGTTAATAATTTTGTTGTATTTTGTGTCTAGCTTCGGACACGATCATGTTACAGTTATGTCTTAAAGAGTTGAGAGCATTTAAGGATGATAAGGAGTCACTTACAATTAATGTATCAAGTTTGGAGACTTGTACACATTTCAGTGCAAGGAGCAAGGCAAATAGTTCAGTCTGAAGGGTAGAGGCCCAGTTGTTTATACGGACTCCCCATTCAAAGTACAAGCCATCGCCCATTGTCAGAACAACTGCACTTCCAGCTGCACCCGTGGTGCGGTGTAGGGAACCATCAGTGTATATGATTTGAGAGAGAGAGTGCTCTGTGGACAGAGCATCAATATGGCTTAAGGCGTTGAGCTTTGCCTCAAGACACAGCTTGGGCTCATCTCTAATTTGCTTCTTGGGTGGAAAGGGTGTAATCTCCCACGGTGCAGGAAAGTGCTGTTGTTGTTTCTCTTGGTGCAAATCATGAACCTGATACATTCTGAGTCGAGTTCCAGTTTTTTGTTATCCATTTGGAACAATGCTGATCTTCAATAAAGAAATTCTGGAGGGCTTCTATACAAGGGTTAGGATGAGTTAGCCTAAGCATTTTTTTATACCAATTTGACATAAGTTCCTTTCTCATACTAAGTATCTTTGTGGTACGAGACCACCCAAGGCTTTTCCTCAAGGCTTCGTTCTGCAATTTTTCAAACCCTCCAAGCTTTCTTACAGACATCAAACAAGCAGAGGTGCAGCATAATCCACTAAACATCTGATGTATGCAAGGTACATCATTTTGACAATTCTGACACCGACCCGCCTTAGCAAGAGGACTATGGGCAACAGTAGCCCCAGCGAAAACGTAGACTTTTAATATCGTAGCAAGACAATGACACAGAATGTTCACCACTCTTAATATTTTTATTCAAGCACTGATAACATAGCATAATTTGAGATTTTTTCTCATTTCATATCGCGTGTGTAGATTTAGTTTAAACAAAAAGTGAAACACGGGAACATGAACTAATAGGGTTGAGATAGGAGGAAAGACTGCGGAAGATAAAAGAGCTGAGGAGACATGTTCGCTACCTACATTTCTTCATGTGAGTTCATTTTAGTTTAATTTTTTCAATCGTAAAATAAAATACTACTGTCATAAACCTTGTATTGGGTGGCTCAGACATTCAGTTTGCAACTCAGTGTTTACTGAACGTGGAAATCACTTCATGTGTAATTATTTAGTTTAGTTTAAAGTTTGCCAATCTTAAAATATTACTATCAACAACAACAACGTATTGGGTGTCTTAGACATTCAGTTTACAACTCAGTAAGTGTTTACTGAACGTGGGAATCACTTCGTGTGTGGTCATTTTTGTTTAGTTTTAAGTATTTCCATCGTAAAATAAAATACTACTTGCATCAGCCCTGTATTGGGTGGCTCAGACATTCAGTTTACAACTCAGTAAATGTTCACTGAACGTGGAAAATCACTTCATGTGTGCTCATTTACTTTAGTTTAAAGTTTCCCAATCTTAAAATATTACTATCATCATCAACCATGTATTGGGTGACTTAGACATTCAGTTTACAACTCAGTAAGTGTTTACTGAACGTGGGAATCACTTCATGTGGGTTCATTTCTGTTTAGTTTAAAGCTTTTCCATCTTAAATTAAATACAACCATCATCACCCATGCATTGGGTTTCTGAGTCATTCAGTTATCATCATCTCAGCAAGTGTTTACTGAATGGGGAAATCACTTCTCGCGAGTTCATTTTTAGTTTAGTTTAAAGTTTTCCATCGTAAAATAAAATACTACTAACATCAACCATGTATTGGGGTCTCAGGCATTCGGTTAACCGCTCAGTAAGTGCTTACTGAACATCGAAATCATTTCATGTGAGCCCATTTTTAGTTGAACCCGTCTCCACTCCAAACCGGACCGGAGGTCCGAGTCTGGACCTACAGTCCTGACTGGTTTGGAGTGGAGAAGCAAAATTATAAGTGAGATTAAAAAAAGATCTCTACCTCGGGCTATAAACTTTATTTGATATAAATACAGAGACATTATATATATATATATATATATATATATATATATATATATATATATATATATATATATATATATATTATGCATATATATATATATATATATAAATATATATATATAAATATATATATAATGTGTTTACCTCGTTTATGCCAGCCTGGGAAAATCTGAAGTGGGGAATTAATAACTGTCACCTGCACGGGAGGGGGGTGGTGGGAGGATGCGACATATAACACCACTTGGGGGCATATCAAAACGCAAATTACAAATGTTCCGATTTTTTTGAAAATTTATTCATGGAATGGGTATAGAAGGGGCTGCCACGAGTCCAAGTTTCAGCATCACACCCTAAATAGAAATGGAGAAAGGAAATACAGAACGTATTATGCAACGAATTTTCAACATTTTCAAAAAATTTCAGGGAACACATGTGTCAACTAAAATCATTTCTATAACACTCAGATGTTAAAATTAGCATATAATAAAGGATTGATGTGAGCAGTTTTATCAAAGAAGTGTTTAGTGCAATAATATAATTATTCAAAGTTACCCTTCCAAAAATATGCAGTATATGATTATAAATTTTTATAAAATCAACAAATGGACTTTTGACTAAAATGTCTACATAGGGCTGTAGAAGCACAAACTCTACATATTAGGAGTAATTTGCATGTAAATTGATTAATAAATGAAAGCTGTGAAACACCTTGAAGTTGTAAATTACTTACCTGAGTAAAATAAGATCAAAGTTCGGCCACCTGTAGCTGAGTTTGACATCGACCTATTTCGTTCATAATTGGCACCCTTGCAGATAGGCATCCATTGAGCAAGGTATGCAAGTTCCAGGCAGATCCCCTGATAACAAACGAAAAAAAAAAATTGAAAAAAATTGTAAAAATATATATATATATATATATATATATATATATATATATATATATATATATATATATATATATATATATATATATTCTATTTTATTTTATTTTTTATTCTATTTTATTTCTATTTTACACAGAAGACAATGTCCAACATAATAGGCCAATTACACTGGATTAATCTTTGTGTTTAGATAGGAGCTGCCTCGTATGGGCCAATAAGCCTTCTGCAGTTACCCCTATGTATATATATATGCGAACAAGCCTGAATGGTCCCCAGGACAATATGCAACTGAAAACTCACACCCCAGAAGTGACTCGAACCCATACTCCCAGAAGCAACGCAACTGGTATGTACAAGACGCCTTAATCCACTTGACCATCACGACCGGACATAATGAGGGACCATTCAGGCTTGTTCGCATTTGTGTTCCTCACGTGTGCCCCAAAGAATGAGGTGATTTGGTAAAATGCTATGCCCAAGATTACTATCCGAGTGCCGGCGGTGGGGTGGTTCAAATAGCCTCAGCTATCACCTCATTATGTCCGGTCGTGATGGTCAAGTGGATTAAGGCGTCTTGTACATACCAGTTGCATTGCTTCTGGGAGTATGGGTTCGAGTCACTTCTGGGGTGTGAGTTTTCAGTTATATATATATATATATATATATATATATATATATATATATATATATATATATATATATATATATATATATATATGTATCCTGCACATACATATTACAATTATTACAAAATACCAAATTATAACACTAAAACATACTAACCTATTGACATTGGTCCGAATTGTGGGTCCTCAAGGTGGCACTGCATTGGGCACTAGTAGGCACCTGCATGATTGCTGGATCACCTTCCTCAGGAGCCTGTCTCGGCTTGTTGGAGGGAGGGAGGTCTAGGAAGGTGTGTGAGGAGGGTCTAGGAGGGTTGAGGAAGGTGTGTGAGGAAGGTTGAGAAGGTGTGTGAGGAAGGTTGAGGTGGTGTGTGAGGAAGGTTGAGGTGTGTGAGGAAGGTTGAGGTGGTGTGTGAGGAAGGTTGAGGAGGTGTCGGTGCGCCACCATCTCTCACTGGATATTACTCTTCGCGCTAAAGCGGCTTTCTTTCACTGATAAAGACGGCGACCGAGTGCCAGATTTGTTGCTCTTATCTTCTGGCACTATCTCTTTATAAGAGTTTGTGCAGTAGACGCAACAATGCGCTATTCCAGGAACGTTAATGGAGCGCGCGTCAGAACAGTGCGCACTCTATCGGACACACGAGGTGACTGGGGGCTGGGAGCTCCCTATAGCCCAACAAGGGATGAGAAGGTTGCCAATGAGTGTATATTTACTCCTTATGCATACATCGATATTTACGACGTTATTACGAAAATTTTGACGTTTAGAACGTACGACGCAATACTCTTGGCGCGCCACAGCCGCGGGGCACCGGATTCTGCACAATTAAGCATGCAAATGTACCATAAATACTTTAATTTATATCATAACATTATCCGGTTTGCGCCAAAGTGTTGCTAGAACGTTGTAGTCTTTTTATAAATATTTCAGAAATATTAGATTTTTTTCCGAATTTTTGCGTTTGATATGCCCCCTTCGCGCGGGGCATTAAAGACCACACACCAGTACAGTTCTCCTACATTAAGGTATGTGGGCTGCCTCATGGCCTATGTGCCGCTGCTGCTATGTGGCAGAGAGAGCTGTGACAGGAGTGAGTATGGTGCACCGTATTGCTGTCATTTCCGGCAGATGCGTCTCACTCTTCAAGAGGAGAACGGTTCAAAACATTGACTTCTGCACTCATCCTTGTGCCATGTGGTGACACTTCTCAGGTCTATGTGGCGGTATGTGGTCCTGCTTCTTACCACTCTAGAAAGTCAGGGAGTGGAGGGAGAGGGATGCCCCACCCACCCTGATTACAAAAACAGTATGGGTAAATTCACACCCTCATTTGTTACTGTGACCTCCATCCGTGTACACCTCTTGCCTGCAACATGAAGATATTGGAGACCCCCACCACAGGCAAAGAATTGGTAAGAAATATTTACACTACATAAAACAGAGACCCGCGCTATCAGTCAAAGCCGCCGCCACCTGTTCCCTTCCCTTTCCCCTCCTTCTCCCACCCCTTACCCATCTTAAGAGCCTGATCTCCTGCCCTCTCAGGGGGGTGGGACCTCCTCCCTCCTCAACATATCCTTGCCAGGTAGGGGGGCCCCTCCCTCCTCTACATAACCTACATACTCCCATCTATCTATCTACACACAGGATTAACTCTATGGCACTTACTCATACATATTCATCTACTACTATTCCTCTCCTTTTCTCCTCCTCTTCCTTTACTCTCCCTTCATGACCACATACAACCACATAGCCTCCCGCCCCCACTCCAACACAACCCTCGGTCAAAGGCCCTGTGCACCCACACGCCATGCACCGACACGTGCCAAACACCCTGGGAACCCCCCAAAACACCGTGCGACTAGCTACCTGTGCATCACCTGTGCAGGTGAACCCTTTGGGCTCACCTGCGCAGGTGGTGCGAGCGGTTCTAGTCGCACTTTACTCTACTCCTAACACAGCGTCATATGACTTGGTGGCCCGTCCCCCTAACACAGCGTCACATGACAAGGTGGCCCGTCCCCCTAACACAGCGTCACATGACTAGGTGGCCCGTCCCCCTAACACAGCGTCACATGACTAGGTGGCCCGTCCCCCTAACACAGCCTCACATGACTGGGTGACCCGTCCCCCTAACACAGCATCACATGACTTGGTGACCCATCCTCCTAACAGAGCGTCACATGACTGGGTGACCCATCCCCCCTAACACAGCGTCACATAACTGGGTGACCCGCCCTCCTAACACAGCGTCACATGACTGGGTGACCCGCCCTCCTAACACAGCGTCACATGACTAGGTGGCCCGCCCTCCTAACACAGCGTCACATGACTGGGTGACCCGTCCTCCTAACACAGCGTCACATGACTGGGTGACCCGTCCTCCTAACACAGCGTCACATGACTGGGTGACCCGTCTTCCTAACACAGCGTCACATGACTGGGTGACCCGTCCTCCTAACACAGCGTCACATGACTGGGTGACCCGTCCTCCTAACACAGCGTCACATGACTGGGTGACCCGTCTTCCTAACACAGCATCACATGTTGATGTATACTCTGTTAAAACCAAAAATTGTTGTTAGAGAAAATGGAAGCGGCTCGCAATATTGACATATTATCTCGTTTTCTTTTTTGGGTCCTGTGGTAGGTTAGGATAAGACACCTCAGTATGACAGTTCCTTGACGTTGGGAACGCCCACAAGAACGGGCGGGACCACCACCCGAAATGATTGAGAATTGTTGGACAGCATCTTCCACACTCACCAGTGGTGGTGGACAACACCGTCCACGCTCACGAACACTGTCAGGCAGGTCTAGTGCGCAGCGCCTACTAGCACTGGGTATTGAAAGGCAACACCTTTTTTAGGTACTAATACTCATCCTGTCCCGCAGGTGGTCTGGTGATAATTGTGACGGATGTGAAGTACCTGACGACAGTGGAGGCTTACAAGGACAAGCTGGAGCCATACATGGAGCGCCTCGAACAACAGGGATTGTGGCACAAGGTAATATTTCCTCTAGTGTTGTTGTAGTTGTTGCTGGTTGAGGGCGACGACCTAGGGGTCAGAGGCGCCCCGGTTGCCCGGGACCCGGAATATCCTCAAATGTTGTGGTCTTATTAGGAACAAAATGTACCATTCGTGAAAGATGGCAAGACGTAAACAAGCTAAATACATTTTATTATTCTGCATATATATATATATATATATATATATATATATATATATATATATATATATATATATATATATATAATAAAATATATAGTGAGGGTACCACCACTGGTGCCAATGTGGGGACCCATAAGTAAGTAAGTAATTATCAAAAGAAGGCACCAAACCGGGAAGGCTATGTAGCACCATCAAATACGCAAAATAATCAGAGGGCGCTAAATATCACCAAGGATGCCAATACGAGAACAAAAACGCATAAGGCGAACGATATCAAAAGTATCCGAGTCACCAAGAATTCTATCGAGGGACAGGTGACCGCGAGGGGCGGTCGGAAAGCAAGACACACGCTCGTCCTGGAAGTCAGGACATTCAAGAAGGACATGCACGACCGTAAGAGGGACAATGCAACTAGGACAATAAGGAGCAGGGCGGCGCTCCATCAAGTGACCATGGGTTAAGCGAGTATGGCCAATACGCAACCTCGCTAGAGCTGTTTCCCACCGCCGGTTACGGTGGAAGGAGGACGGCCACGAGGAAACACAACATTTAAGAGTACGTAGCTTGTTACCAGTAACAGACAACCAAGAAGCCTGCCAACGGGTAAGGACTGAGGAATGGATAACCGGGTAAAAGTCGGAATACGGAATGCCTTTACGAGAGATGGGACAAGAGCGGACAGCTTCCTTAGCGGCAGCATCCGCACGCTCATTTAAAGACACGCCAATATGGCTGGGAACCCAACAAAACTCAACCGACTTAAATTTACTGTGAACGAGAAACAGCCAATGCTGGATCTCGACAACTACCGGATGAACTGGATTAAAGCACCCGAGAGCCATGAGGGCACTACGAGAGTCAACAACAACCACAAAGGAAGACTGACAACGAGAAAGCAGGAGACGAAGAGCATAGAGAATAGCATAAAGTTCCGCTGTAAAGATGCTAGTCTCCGGAGGCAAGCGACACATATAAGTGCGATCAGGAAAAACAACAGAGTAGCCAACACCGTCCGCTGACTTAGACCCATCGGTGAAGACAGAAACGGAGCGGGAGTGAGAAGAAAAGTGCTCGAGGAAAAGGCGTTTTAGAACTGTAGGAGGGGTAAAAGCTTTAGTGATACGAGTCAAGGATGTACAAAACCGCGGAAGAGGGACCCTCCACGGGGGCAAAGAAGGAACAACACGAGGAGAAACATCAGAAATACGAACGGAAAGAGAATCCTGCAGGCGAGATAACCGGACAGAAAGAGGGAGGTGGTGAAGAGGAACAGGAACCGCAGGAGGGGTAAAAGTTAAAGCACGACAGAGACGAGAGGAAGGATGTTGCAAGGACCGCGCAAGATAGCGAAGACAGTAGCGATCACGGCGGTCCTGGAGAGACAGGAAGCCAGTGTCAACATACAAGCTAAGGACGGGAGTCGAACGAAAGGCACCAGAACTGAGGCGCAACCCAGTATGGTGCAAAGCATCAAGACGGCGAAGAGTAGAAGGAGAAGCAGACGAGTAAGCAGGGCAACCATAATCGAGCTTAGACAGGACGAGAGAGGAATGTAAAGCAAGGAGAGTGCGCCTATCTGCCCCCCCAAGAAGTATGGGACAAGACCCGAAGGAGGGTAAGGGACTTAGAGCACTCAACACGGAGGTAAGAGATATGGGGAGACCAAGACAAACGAGTGTCAAGGAATAACCCCAAAAGCTTCGCGGAATCTTTGTATTCAAGGGGATGACCATAAAGTGACAAAGAGGGACGAAGAACAACCCGTTTCCGCGTAAAAGTCATGGCACAAGTCTTAGAAGTAGAGAACTTGAAGCCATGACCTGCGGCCCAAGACGACACGGCATCAATCGCAAGTTGAAGCCGGCGTTGAAGGAGAGGCGAATCATCACCCTGACAACAAAGGGTAAGATCATCGACATAGAGAGCGGAGAAGACACCAGAAGGAAGAGAGGAAAGAAGACCATTGAGGGCAACCAGAAAAAGAGTAGTGCTCAGAACACTACCCTGGGGCACACCTTCGTATTGCTGAAAAGAGGGAGAGAGAGCGGTACCAAGGCGCACCCGAAAGGAACGACGAGAGAGGAAGCTGCGGAGAAAGAGAGGGAGATGACCACGAAGGCCAAAAGAATGAAGTTGAGATAGGATATGATTACGCCAAGTGGTGTCGTAAGCCTTTTCTAGGTCAAAAAGGACGGCAACAACGGAGGTCTTCGCAGCAAAAGCAGTACGTATATAGACCTCCAAGTTCACCAGGACATCTGTCGTGCTGCGGCACTTGCGGAAACCAAATTGAGAAGGGGAGAGGAGGTGATGGTGTTCCAGGAACCACATCAGACGAACGTTAACCATACGTTCAAAGAGTTTGCAGACACAACTTGTGAGAGCAATAGGGCGAAAGTCCTTAGGGGAAGTACCCAGAGACCCCGGTTTGCGAACAGGGAGGACAACGGCATCGAGCCAGTCCTCAGGGACTGACGACGACTCCCAAATCCGATTATACAGACTCAGTAAATACTGAGACGTGCTCGGAGGGAGATGGCGAAGCATCTCATAATGAATACCATCGGAGCCCGCCGCCGTAGAACCGCAGAGGGCCAGGGCAGAACGAAGTTCAGAGAGAGAGAAGGGATCATTATAGGGAAGCTGAAGATGAGTGCAGAAATCTAAAGGACGAGACTCAAGGACAGGTTTACGAAGAAGGAAAGATTGGGGAAGATGAAGACCAGAGCTAACAGAAGAAAAGTGGGAACCCAGTTCGGAAGCGACCTGCAACGGGTCCGCCACAAGAGTATCATGGAGGTGAAGGACCGGTGAAACATCGGGAACGAACTTACCCGCTATCTTGCGGATACGCTTCCAGATCTGGGCCAGAGGGGTTTCGGACGTAATTGTCGAGACATAAGATGCCCAACAGTCACGTTTAGCCGTACGGATGGCCCTACGGGCCACCGCACTCGCTTTCCGAAAGAAAAGAAAAGAATCGGTCGTCTGCCTACGGCGGTGCTTCTTCCAGGCTGCACGCTTACAGCGGACAGCCCGAGCACAGTCCGCATTCCACCAGGGAACGCACTTCCGTGGACCCCGAGAGGAAGAGCGAGGAATAGAGCGGAGGGCAGCGTCGAAGACAGTGTCATGAAAAAGGAGGAGAGCGCGAGAGAGGGGCAGAAGGGAGAGGTCAGAGAGAGTAGCACTGAGGGAAAATAGGGTGCAGTCCGCCTTAGCAAACTACCACCTAGGGAAAGAGAGGGAAGGGCGAAAAGAGAAAAAGGAAACAAGGATGGGGAAATGATCACTTCCATGGAGGTCATCAAGAACCTGCCATGTGAAATCTAAGTAAAGAGAAGAAGAGCAGAGAGAAAGATCAAGACAAGAAAGGGTACGAGTTCGAGAGTCCAAATGAGTGGGCTCACCAGAATTCAGAAGAGACAGGGAAGAAGAGAGGAGAAACGGCTCAAGGAGGCGACCCCGGGTATTCGTCAGAACGTCACCCCAAAGAGAATGACGACAATTGAAGTCACCCAGCAGGAGCACAGGCTCCGGCAAGGAGTCTAGGAGGTGTTTCAAATCAGGAAGAGAGAGCAGGACACTCGGGGGGAGATAAATGGAACAAACTGTGTACCATTTCCCCACAAAGATACGAGCAGCAGAACAATGGAGAGGCGAAGGAAAAAGTAAAGGAACAAAGGGAACATCAGCCCGAATCAAGAAAGCAGAAGAATTAGAAGCCCCAGCAATGGCTGGCGGGGGGGGAGAGAAAGGAATAGCCACGAAAACGACCAGGACGAGCACCAAGCATCGGCTCCTGGAGACAGACACAAAGGGGCGAAAACCGCGAAACCAGAAGTTGGAGTTCGAGGAAATTGGCGTAATAACCTCGAACGTTCCATTGAAGAATGGACAACGACGAGAAGAGAAAGGACAAAAACAGAGAACAAGGAAGAAACAGGCGAAAGACCAACAGAGCACGTTAAAGAATATCAGGGTCGGGATCAGGGTCAACAAAGTCAGGGTTAGGGGGCATGGGTAAACTGAGCAAAGACGGAGGGAAGGAAACGGGAGAACAGATCAGAGGTGGGCAGGCAGGGTCCGGAGGAGGAGGAGGAGGAGGAGACAACGGAGAGGAGCAGTCAAGGACAGCAGCAGGAAGAGGGGGAGTAGAAAGAGAGGAGCGCACCCCAGCAAGAGCAGCAACCGAAAGGGAAGCAGGGGCCAAAGAAACCTCCATAGCGGGAACAGGGGGCGCAAGCACTGAAACGGGAGTGGAAGGAGCAACAGAGCCAGGAGGAGGAGCTGAGGAAGAAAGCGAAGCCTTCTTACCCGCCGGGGAAGAGGAAGGAGAGGAGCCAGGCTTACGCTTCTGACTTAAAGAGACCGGTGTCCCAGCAACTACGTACCGGGCAACGGATTCCAGTGTCTCAACAGGAGAAGCCGAATGAGAGCACACACGACGGCCGTTAGGAGAGCGATGGACATCCGCCCGCACCGACAGGCGGTGGGGAGAGCCGATAGATGGAGGAAGAGGATGGGAAGGAGGATCGGAGGGGGACGAGGAAGGAGACACAGAAGACACGACAGACCGGGTAGAAGGAAGGGGAATCCCAGACAGAGGACCAGGAGGAGGATCCTTCGGGAGAGAACCCAAAGGGACAGAGGAGGGGGCAGTGGGCGCAGCAGGGTCCAAGGCCTGGAAACGGTTGTGAGTCTGAGGAAGGCGGGAAGGACGAGGAGAGGAAGAGCGCAACACGCGAGCATAAGAGATATTAGCATAAGGCGGGAGCCGGCGAACCTGGCGCCTCGCCTCAGGAAAAGATAAACGCTCCCGGTGCTTCAAGTTGAGGACGGCTGCCTCAAGCTTGTAATGGACACACGCACGGGAGAAGGTAGGATGGGCCTCACCGCAGTTGAGGCAACGAGCCTGGGGAGAAGCGCACTCCGACTTAGAGTGACCTTCGCCACCACACAAAGGACAGAGAGAGACAGTCCCGGAGCAGCGGAGGGCACCATGCCCAAACCTCCAGCACTTGTTGCAGAGCCGAGGAGAAGGAATGTACTCCTGGACAGAGCACCTGGCACCAGCAAGAATGACAGAGGGTGGAAGGGTCCTACCATCAAAGGTAATCTTCACAACCCGGAGGGGTTGATGGCGACTACCACGAGGGGGACGAGTAAACGTGTCCACCTGGAGAATAGAATGGCCCTGGGCAGCGAGGATATGTCGAATATCGTCGTGGCAGTCGCGTAGGTCCCGAACACCGGTCGCAACATGGGGCGGGAGCAAAATAGTGCCAACACTGGCATTCAACTGAACGTTCTTCGAGACCCGAACGGGGGTCTCGCCAAGGCAGGATAAGGCAGCCAAGCGGGAAGCAGCATCCTGAGAAGGAGCAGCAACGACACGTGTACCGAGACGAGTGGGGTTAAAAGTAATGGAGGCATCCACGGAATCAATGAGATGTCGATGAAGGGAGAAATCGTCAGGAGGCGCAGAATCAAGAGGGAGGAGATCAAAATATTTGGCCCACGAAGCGGGACCAAACAAGGCTTGATAGGTAGCAGAACTGGAAGGAATCGAGCGAGGGCGGCCGTGACGAGAACGGCGGTGAGAACCCCCAG
Organism: Procambarus clarkii; assembly: GCF_040958095.1. NCBI lineage: Eukaryota > Metazoa > Arthropoda > Malacostraca > Decapoda > Cambaridae > Procambarus > Procambarus clarkii. Next base: position 42,642,637 of record NC_091172.1, on the reverse strand, counting down.
AGAGAGAGGGGTTAAAAGGCGCAGTAGTTACAACTAGAGAAGGAGCCGCGCCAGGGGACGAGGTAGTCACCACTGGGGGCCTGGGGCTCGACCCAACCACAGAGGAGGGAGGGGAGCCAGGGGAAGGAGTCAGAGAGGCCAAAGGAGGAGCAAGGTCGGGGCCCAATGCAGCGGAGGCTACAGAGCCCGGTCTTCCAATACGGACCGACTCGGGGGCTTGGTCGCCCACCCCACGAGCCTGAAAAGGTAAGCCAGAAGCAGCCGAAACAGGGGTTATCATCTTGACGAAATTACGAATTCACTCACGAATGTGCCCCCACACCCACCATGGAGCCACAATTAGAGGCAGGACACCCAACAAGAAGCTATCGCCGATCTCGTCGGGGCCTCCTAGGGGTGCGTCGTGAGTATACGCCCCACAAACGCCACCTTAAGAAACCGACAGTCCGTCGAGATCGGGTTCAGTGACGAAGTGGGGATTGACAATAAAAGGTTCCCCTCGCTCTCGACGTCGGGTACTGCAGTTCTACGGGTGCAAGAGTATGCCTCCTCAAGCACCCGGGCGTCAAAGTAGAAGAAGTCCAAGGGAAGAACCAGAACGAGCAAAAGGTCGGCAGGAAACGGCAAGCAGATAGGAGAAGAGGGGGGAGAAAAACGAAACAGAAGGAAAAGGAAAAGATGCCCAGCAGAATTGGAGAGGACGGCAGCAGGAGCACAAGGCTAGAAAAGGACAGAGGACTGTCCCAAGGAGCATCACACTCCGGCAGCCGCCCACTAAGCCCCCAGACGGCGACAACGAGCTGAGCGGGGAGGGGGTGGGGACCCATAGCCTCGGAGAAGAAAATAAAAAGTATTCAGAGGAGACCTTGTGGTTTCTCACCGAACGCTAATATTATCTTCTCCTACCACCCCCATTCTTTTGTATGTACACATATATATTTGCTTTATTTGAACTTTGTTACAAAAAAGGAGTTACATATAGGTTACAAAGATGGTTATCATAGGTTGTCGAGTTCCTCCAGCTCCTCAGATGGCGGGCAGGAACCCTGGATGCAGTGCGCATTTCCCCTCTGTATCGCCACGCTGAGGCGCTGGAAAAGAAAGCTGGCAGCTCTAGGGTCCCTTGTTTCAATGAGCCTAGAACCCAGTTCCTTCAAAAAACTGGTAGCACTTTTACCCCAGGAGCCGAGTGTCTCAGAAGCAATGGGGACAAAATTGTAGTGGTGATCCAGTTCTCTATACTTACGGGATTTGGCTGCTTCCCTGTGGGTGGCAGCGCCACCTGGTTGTGCAACACTGAGGTCAATGTAGGTGTTAGCCAGGGTTGATACGCACGTGTAGTCTCATACCAACTGCTTGCCATTCTTCCAAGGGTTCACTGTGATACCATCCGGGCAACCAATATGAGCATCAGAGTTACGGGGCGTTAGGTAACGGGGCTCTCTTTCAGCTGGGCATCCAGCTGTGGTGAGGCTCCTCTTGATGATGTCATTAACTTCACTGTGCCTCGAGTGCCATCCCCCTGTGCTTTGGCAGAGTAGGCCATGGTGGCCGTACCTATCAGCCACCACCTCGCCGCAAATACACCTATATCTGGTGTGGATTGGGGCAGCAAGGCGGAGGGCCGCAGCAATTCTGAGGGCGTGTGGTGTGAGACGCGTGCCAGTGGCCGACATTGGGGTTGCTAACAGGAAATCCCCTGCATGTGAGGCTGCTACTGCTGTGAGGCGAGCAATGTCGTGTTGTGTTGTCGCCGCACCCAGGCACTCTGCAGCAACTTGGTCTACAATGGAGCCATCCCAGCTGGATTGCTTGTGGGCTTTTGGGGATGGTGGTTGTGGTGATGGCCCTGCACGAGAGGCCCACTCTGTGGCACAGCGTGTAAAATTGAGATCATGTACACCTGCCAGCTGATGTAAGTGTATATATATATATATATATATATATATATATATATATATATATATATATATATATATATATATATACTAGCAGTACCCACCACGCGTTAATGTGGCTCAGTCTGGGTAAGTGGGAAAGAAAGAAAAAGGAAAGCGCAACTTTCTAATATGTTTAATTTTACAATGTTTGTGGGTATACAATATTTTTTGTTGTTCCGTTATCTGTAGAAATATAGAAACTGTCTGGTTTGCCAACTCTAGAACACATGAAATATAATTTTCTATGTGAGAAGCAATCCGTGTCTAAATATAAACTGCACAATTCTGAAGATTGGCCCTAAGCTTTGTTGATGGTGATTGCAAACGCCAATCGAATTGGAAATTACAATATCTTAAATTGAAATGGCATATCTGTTGGAATCATAAGAATGCGAGGAATAAGGACATCTCCACTTGTGAAAAGTCCTGTCAAGATTGTTGCTTCTACGACGTCGCTGATCAATTTTTTACAGCAAGCCGCGTGGCGTTGCGAAGTTTTGGCTGGTTGATATTTCGCAACATGATAATTGGCACGCCGATTTTCAATTGAAAAAAATTTCAAAGCAATCGGAAAAGAACTTTCAGAGTTTACAGCATGTGTTGCTCTTCCATCCTACAGATGGTGCTGATTTTCCAAAAAATCCTATTTTTCCTATCACTGGTAAAGCATGTATAGTAGGTAAATAAAAACGCTCCTCTATTCGAATGCAACGTTGCGTCAAAATTTCAAAGCAATCGGTAAAGAGGATTCGAAGATTTCCCTCACATGAAAAACACATTAAAATTAAAGTTTTAAAGCGGATTAAGGCGCCCTGTAGTTACCAGTTGCGTTGCTCCTGGGAGTATGGGTTCGAGTCACTTCTGGGGTGTGAGTTTTCAGTCGCATATAGTCCTGGGGACCATTCAGGCTTGTTCGCATTTGTGTTCCTCACGTGTGCCCCAAAGAATGAGGTGATTTGGTGAAATGCTATGCCCAAGATTACCATCCGAGTTGCCGGCGCGGAAGTGGTTCAAATAGCTTCGGCTATCACTTTCTTTTGTCCGGCCGTGATGGTCAAGCGGATTAAGGCACCTTGTAGTTACCAGTTGCGTTGCTCCTGGGAGTATGGGTTCGAGTCACTTCTGGGGTGTGAGTTTTCAGTCGCATATAGTCCTGGGGACCATTCAGGCTTGTTCGCATTTGTGTTCCTCACGTGTGCCCCAAAGAATGAGGTGATTTGGTGAAATGCTATGCCCAAGATTACCATCCGAGTTGCCGGCGGGGAAGTGGTTCAAATAGCTTCGGCTATCACTTCCTTTTGTCCGGCCGTGATGGTCAAGCGGATTAAGGCGCCCTGTAGTTACCAGTTGTGTTGCTCCTGGGAGTATGGGTTCGAGTCACTTCGGGGGTGTGAGTTTTCAGTCGCATATAGTCCTGGGGACCATTCAGGCTTGTTCGCATTTGTGTTCCTCACGTGTGCCCCAAAGAATGAGGTGATTTGGTGAAATGCTATGCCCAAGATTACCATCCGAATTGCCGGCGGGGAATTGGCTCAAATACCTTCGGCTATCACTTCCTTTTGTCCGGCCGTGATGGTCAAGTGGATTAAGGCGCCCTGTAGTTACCAGTTGCGTTGCTCCTGGGAGTATGGGTTCGAGTCACTTCTGGGGTGTGAGTTTTCAGTCGCATATAGTCCTGGGGACCATTCAGGCTTGTTCGCATTTGTGTTCCTCACGTGTGCCCCAAAGAATGAGGTGATTTGGTGAAATGCTATGCCCAAGATTACCATCCGAGTTGCCGGCGGGGAAGTGGTTCAAATAGCTTCGGCTATCACTTCCTTTTGTCCGGCCGTGATGGTCAAGCGGATTAAGGCACCCTGTAGTTACCAGTTGCGTTGCTCCTGGGAGTATGGGTTCGAGTCACTTCTGGGGTGTGAGTTTTCAGTCGCATATAGTCCTGGGGACCATTCAGGCTTGTTCGCATTTGTGTTCCTCACGTGTGCCCCAAAGAATGAGGTGATTTGGTGAAATGCTATGCCCAAGATTACCATCCGAGTTGCTGGCGGGGAAGTGGTTCAAATACCTTCGGCTATCACTTCCTTTTGTCCGGCCGTGATGGTCAAGCGGATTAAGGCGCCCTGTAGTTACCAGTTGCGTTGCTCCTGGGAGTATGGGTTCGAGTCACTTCTGGGGTGTGAGTTTTCAGTCTATATATATATATATATATATATATATATATATATATATATATATATATATATATATATATATATATATATATGTATATTGTTAAATATGACCGAAAAAGCAAGATTAATAATTCTAACACGAATTTTCTCTATGTTTCTTATATTTCTTTTCACTGTTGATGGTAACTGAAAAATCAATTCTCCATAATTCATTTTTTTTTCTAGTCTGATGCGACACTTGAACGCGTTTCGTAAAACATATTACATTTTCAAAGACTTTAGTTTACACACACACAACTGTAACTGAACAAAGTTCAAACAGCTTCGATTTTATATCTGCATTTGGGTGAGGTGATATGTTACAACAGTTTTGGATGAGGTGAAAACAAACTTTCAACACAAGACAGAACACGAAACAATGGGTATAATATTTTATAAGTTAACGGGAAGAATGAAAGTAACTGCAAAGGGCCTATTGGCCCATATTTCTTGATGTTTCTATATTGGTGCGGAGTCTTGAAGTGGGTAGGATATAGTTGTGCATTAATTAGCTGTTGATTGCTGGTGTCGACTTCTTAATGTGTAGTGCCTTGCAGATATCAAGCCGCCTGCTATTGCTGTATCTATCGATGATTTCTGTGTTTTTTGTTAAGACTTCTCTGGTGATGGACTGGGTGTGGGAAGAGATTATATGTTCTCTTTTAAAGCGTTCTGCTTTGTGTCTGGAGAGTTTCTCATGAGTAGGTTGGCCGTTTTTTTGGTTTTATAGTAAATCGTCAATTGTTACTTCTGATTTTTGTCTGTAGGGATAACGTTTCTATTAACAATATCTTTCAGGACCCCTTCCTCCGTTTTATGAGCTGTGGAAAAGAGGTTCCTGTAAAATAGTCTAATAGGGGGTACAGGTGTTGTGTTTGTTGTCTCCTCAGTGGTTGCATGGCGTTTAACCTTCCTTCTTATGATGTCTTCAACGAAACCATTGGAGAAGCCTTTGTTAACTAGGACCTGCCTTACGCTGCAGAGTTCTTCATCGACTTGCTTCCATCCTGAGCTGTGGCTGAGAGCACGGTCGACGTAAGCATTAACAACACTCCTCTTGTACCTGTCAGGGCAGTCACTGTTGGCATTGAGGCACATTCCTATGTTTGTTTCCTTAGTGTAGACTGCAGTGTGGAAACCTCCATGACATGTCCATACTCGTATCCAGGATTATATTCCCCAATAATTTTTGGCAGGTGGTGTCCGGATCTGTGAACGCCAAGAAATCCGGACTCCACCTGCCAAAGATTATTGGGGAATATAAACCTGGATACGCGTATGGAAATGTCAAGACACATAAGCCTGGAAACCTACTTCGGCCAATCATCAGCCAGATACCCACACCCACGTACAGACTGGCGAAACGACTCAACGGCTTGCTGACTCCTTATGTCACTTGCGCCTTCAGCCTGAAGTCTCCAAAGGAATTTGTTGACTTACTGCGGGAAACACGGGCCACAGGAATAAGAGCCTCATTGGACGTAGAATCACTGTTTACCAACGTACCTGTGGATGAAACAATCGGGATGATAGCGGACAGAGTGTATCGTGATCCGTCCTCTACTCCTCTTGAGATACCAGAAAACATTCTAAGGAAACTACTCCAAGCTTGATGGGGTCGCCATGGGTTCTCCCTTAAGTGTCCTGTTTGCAAACTTCTACTTGAGTACCATTGAGCAAAAAGTCTTAGTCAACATGAACTTGAAACCGGCCATATACTGCAGGTATGTTGACGACATTTTTACTCAGGTACCTGATGTCAAACATCTGCAGGAGCTGAAGGAGGCATTTGAGCAGAATTGTGTGTTGTGTTTCACTTACGAGATGGAGAAAGATGGGAAGCTGCCCTTTCTAGATGTAACAGTCATGGAAAAGAGTGGAGGTTTCCACACTGCAGTCTACACTAAGGAAACAAACATAGAAATGTACCTAAATGCCAACAGTGACTGCCCAGACAGGTACAAGAGGAGTGTTGTTAACGCTTATGTCGACCGTGCTCTCAGCCACAGCTCAGGATGGAAGCAAGCCGACGAAGAACTCTTTAGGGTAAGGCAGGTCCTATTCAACAACAGCTTCTCCAATGGTTTCATTGAAGACATCATAAGAAGGAAAGTGAAACGCCATGCAACCTCTGAAGAGACAACTAACACAACACCTGTACCCCCTATTAGACTATTTTACAGGAACTTCTTTTCCATAGCTCATAAAACAGAGGAAAGGGTCCTGAAAGATATTGTTAATAGAAACGTTATCCCTACAGACAAAAATCAGAGGATACAACTGACGATTTTCTATAAAACCAGAAAAACGGCCAGCCTACTCATGAGAAACTCTCCAGACACTAAACAAACGCTTTATAAGAGACTAACGTCGTCTATGCCTTCAAATGCCCTCTTGGGGACTGTAAGCTCCAAAAAACCCAGTATATAGGCAAGACAACATCTCTTTCTAGGCGTTTAACGATGCATAAGCAACAGGGCTCCATTAAGGAACATATAATCTCTTCCCACAACCAAACCATCGCCAGAGAAATCCTAGTAAACAACACAGAAATCATCGATAGATACAGCGATGGCAGGCGGCTTGACGTTTGCGAGGCACTACACATCAAGAAGTCAACACCAGCAATCAAAAGCCAATTAATGCACAACTATATTCTACCCACCTCAAGACTCCGCTCCAATATAGAAGCATCAAGAAATATGGACCAATAGGCTTTCTACAAACACTTCTATTCAATACCCATTCTTTCGTGTTCTGTCTTGTGTTGATGAAATTAGAACATTCAGGTTCAGGTATAAGTTTTCCCTTAACACTCTACCTCTATCCAATTGACTTTGTTACCAGAGTAATGTTCTCATATCATTTACTGTCAAAAGGTAAACTTTTGCGTTTTTGTGTTCAACAGGAAGTAAGGACGGTGGTGCCAAACTATGGCAATACGTGTGATGCAGTGGTGTACATCTATCGTGTTGTGAGGAACTAGGTCCCAGCCAACAGCTGCGACGTTTACTGTGTTCCTCAAGACTAACTTCAATACTATATTCAGTAATTGTTTCAAGCAACTTCCCCACTATGGACATTTAACTAACTGGTCGATAGGTGGTGGATGTGACCTTCATCCAACTGTACCAGAAGTATCACCACGTTGTCAGAGGCCAGGTCACAGACCGAGCCGCAAGGACAGTGATCCCCGGAATCCCAGTAGTCACGTTTGCAGCCCTCCATGATTCAGGCGGCCTGCATGCCACTAGTGACTTATTAATATTTGACTGGGCTTACTATGCTAATGTCAAACCTTTTCTGAATGTTTATAAATACTCCAACTGGTACTGGAGTTCCTGTTTTTCTTGTGAGTTTAAAAATATTCTGAGTTATGTTTAACTTTGTAAGTTATATTTTTGGTTTATAGATATCCTGAGTTATGCTTAACTTTTTCAGTTACATCTTTTTTGCTTATAGAAATCCTGAGTTATGCCTAACTTTGCCAGTTATATCTTTTTCAATGCATCTGCAAATTTATTGAATCAAATCTTCAACTGTAAAGACTAAAATAAAAAAAATCAATTTATTTTTGCCTCCATTACACCTTTATGATATCTTAAGGCTATATTTTATTTTAGGAAAACTCTATATGAATGGAATAAAAACCATCAGAGTTCTCATTTCCACATTCAGAGAGTTTAGTACAAATTTTAAATTTATGTTCATTATCACATGATTTAGTTAAACAAGTAGGAACAGTTGGCTCATGAATCGAATATATAACGCAGGTACAAATGTTGTATGTTGAATCTAGAGAATGGAATAATGTAGCGAGAGGTTGAGTGCGCCCAGTTGATCTCGCCGAAATCCTTCCCCAGTCGTATGTAATAAGCTCAACGAATATCTTGAACGCCAACGGATTTCTACTTCGTATATTATGTCAAAAGAACATTTACAATGTGTCAAAAAGAACAACATATACAATTTAATCGTAATCACACGATGAAATCATGTAAATAACTATTATTCCCAGCGACACCAGGATGTGGCGTTATCAGTAATTATCCCAAGTATCACCAGGGTGTGGTGTTTTCAACCATTATTCCCAGTATCACCAGGGTGTGGTGTTATCAACCATTGTTCCCAGTATCACCAGGATGTAGTGTTATCAACCATTGTTCCCAGTATCACCAGGGTGTAGTGTTATCAACCAGTGTTCCCAGTATCACGAGGGTGTGGTTTTATCAACCATTGTTCTCAGTATCACCAGGGTGTGGTGTTATCAACCATTGTTCCCAGTATCACCAGGGTGTGGTGTTATCAACCATTGTCCCAGTATCACCAGGGTGTGGTGTAATCAACCATTGCTCCCTTTATCACTAGGGTGTGGTAAAGGGAACACTCAAGATAGCATTTACGCACAAAGCATTTCCACACTAAATTCATTTACACAGAAAATACAACATTTACACAACAAATATGCCCTTTATGCACAAAATGTATTATTTTCACTCATAATATGCCATTCACACAAAATGTGTCGTTTATAGATATAGTATGTCATATACATACAAAATACACACACAAAAATATACCATTTACACAAATATTACATGAACGCTCAAAGTATAACATTTACACAAAGTATGATATTTGCACAAATAAAGTAATTGTTTTTACATTTAGACAATCAAAATGCGCTTTCACTAAAATTACACAATTTCACAATTTTCACAAAATACCCACACATTCTCTGATAAACCAAAATACTCTTCCACACGTGCACATGAAGATTTATTTTTTTCAGATTACATATATATAACTTACACAATTACTCAATTTTGTATATATATATATATATATATATATATATATATATATATATATATATATATATATATATATATTGGAAGGGAGTACCACCTCTAGCTGGAAGAAGGGGAACCCATAGCCTCGGAGGAAACCACGCATAACGCATTAGAGGGAATGTTTAGATCCCCTCCAATACAGTTTCTGTGTGCATTTCTCCTACCACCCCCTTCCTTTTTTTATTTTTTGTGCTTTATTATGCATATTATTATGCATATATATATATATATATATATATATATATATATATATATATATATATATATATATATCATATGTATAGCACAAAAATACAGTTGCACCAGTTCCACTTCAGCAAATTAAAAACACGACTTGCGTAGATACACTCTTCACACAAAACATTATAAAACATGGACAATTATTACTCAAATTGTGTAATTATTACATATCTTTGCACAATTAATGCAAGCAAACTTGCTATATAATTACATATCTTGTGCATTGACAATCAATGCACAACAGGTGTAAATACACACTTCGTCCACATACATAACATGCGCAATTATTACATAAATTGCACAAATATTTTACATCTTTCATAATTATTATTACACAGCTTGCATAAATACAATCAAATACGTATCCAGTACTAATACGTACAAATACGTAACTGGCCAAAATATGTAAATTCGCAATTATCACAAATACCCAAATCACAAAAATATAATTACAACAAGTACACAATTAATACACAACTTGCACAAAATATAATCAATACACAGCTAGGCGAAATATTAACAATACATAACTAGTGCATATACATTAAATAAACAACTACACAATTCCACAAATACACATACAAAACATGTATAATTAATACACAACTTGCACAAACAATACACAATTTGGATGAATTTAATGAATACATAAGTGCAATCATCATACAGCTTATGCAAAATACATAACATGCACAATTAATACACAAATTGCACATTAAAATAATTGTGCTATATGTACAAATATAATCACACCCAACTTTGTCAAACAATACTCAATTTGCATAAAATTTGTCTAGGTATGATTAGTACGTCATTTACAATATGCTGAGCTTAATCAACTCCCCAAAAGTCAGTATTTCACATATATGAATGGTACATCTGACTTCCTATGAGCTCAGTATAAAACACACATACATTTTCCATCAATGTTTCAACATTATTAGTGCTAAATTATTCATCTGGCGCTTGTTCATTGTGTTTAATACCTTATTAATACCCCCTTGTTACATCCTCTCCTATCATGTCATCCATATTAAATTTAAGCAAACCATCCAACTTACTTATTGGTTCTAGACTTAGTTATGATAGGGCAGGTGGGGGTTAGATGAAGGCAGAAATTTCTAAGAAAATTTAAGCAAATTTACTATAACCCATCAAAATGCATCCTAATAAAATCTAAATTCATATAAATCTATCACAAATTGTACTTATACTACACAAATTTAACCAAATTCAATCTAGTAAAAGGTAAACTAACTAAATATGAGCATCTCATATCCTCACATACAAACCTATGTCACCTCTGTCCATGCTTTACATGATTTGGCTATAGCTCAAACACCCAAATAGGTATTTTTACACTGTTTATGAACGTGCTAGTTCATTACCTCTAAGATATTACATATCCTACCCTACATAACCTCACCTAACCTGGCCTAGCATATTCAAAGCTAGATTTGATTAAAGTTGGCGAAATTTGAACTATCCCACCTAAATTCAACCTAATTTAAGACAATTTCGATAAAATATACCAATAATTTTATGTAACATAGCACAGACAAAGCCCATTTTACCAACATTTTCACCTATTCCAACCTACCCTACACAACCTTACCTAACCTGACCTAGCAGATCCTCAGCTAGATTTGATTAAAGTTGGTGAAATTTAAGTTATCCCACCTAATTTAAGACAATTTCCACCAAATATACCAAAATGTTTTGTATCATAGCAAAGCCAAAGCCCATTTTTAGCCAAGTTTTCACCTATTGCATCCTACCCTAGACAACCTCACCTAACCTAATCTGACCCAACATATCCAAAACTAGATTTCATTAAAGTGGTTATGTGTTAAAGATCTTTGCACAGCTCGGGGAATACCCTTAGCGGTGATGGAATTTTTATTGTCAAGCAAAAGCACACTATACATTTTGGGCTTGAGTGCCACAACTTGAAGGATGTGTTTATCTGATACCTCTGACTTTAACAGCCCTAAAACACCCTTTTTAGAAGGATCATACAAGGGGTGAGTTTCAGGAAAATTACTCGTATCCATCCACAAACTAAGGGGTTCTTTCCCCATCTCATTAAAGACATCTTCAGCTAGTAAGCTGAAAATGAAACTGTCGGTATCACTATGCAGCAGTTGTACCCTATCTGAATAGTGGTTCTTAAGTACCCTGTACCAAAAATGGTACAAACTGTATTTTGCTAGCTCAAGAATCTGGAACCCAATGTAATTAGGATGAGTAATTTTAATGAATGGTCTGGAACTGACAGACAATAATTTATTGTCACCTAAATGCACCATACGTTTAAAGCATGGATTCTTCACCTCTCGTAAAAAGACCCTAGCTGAAGTCACTAGTTTGGTGTCAATGGCATAACGGGCTGGGTTCAGTAGTGTTTTACCAAAAACACTGTTCGTCAGTAATTTGAAGAGTGTTTTCCTATCGTTACTGATGGAGGCATTTCTATTGTTAACGTTTGTGTTAACAAATTCTGCCATAAAATCTGACTGACTGAACTCGTAAATTGCATGTATAGTTTCCACTTCAAGTCCTATCTCAATAAATAGTTGTAAAAGGTGAAGAGATATGAAATAATGTTTCTTGGGGAGATGATCTCCAACCAGTTTAATATTTTTTTTAGGGAGATTTGTAATGTTATTTGTTTCCAGAAGTCCCCTACTAAATGGTGAGATATCCTCTATACTTATCCCCCTATGGTGTAAACAAAGGGGTAGATCGTCTGTTAGTCTAGCTATTTCAGGTCTTGTGTGTTTGGTGTCAATTAAGAGCCAGTACCCTTTGTTAGAAGATAATGGCTGTTCTGTCATTATCTTCCCTCCACTAATGAAGGAGTTCATCTCATCAGATGATAGTCTCCTTAGTCCCCCATAGGGCAATTTCTTAGTAATACAACTCCCGTAGAGGGAGTTGAAATCTAGATAGAGTAAGAATGAAGACCTATCCTCCTGGGGGTTAAAAGATGGATTGACATAGCGGTTGTTAGCTCTGACATAACTCCTAACTGCAGTTGTAAAACCCCCTCGTATGTTTTGTGATAAGAGATTGTGCAACGTCACATCTGCACTTAACTCCAATGATATTTTGCTACTTTTCAGGAAGCAGTCGTAGGAGTATCCTGGGAGGCTACAATAGTGTGTCAATTCTAAAGAATATATATCATTTAGAATTGCCCTGTGGTGTGTAAAAATGTCAGCCAGTAATCCTACATCACACCTCAAATAAATGAGGATGTAGTCTTTTAATGTCCTACACCCTGTAGCCTCCCATACTAATTTAGAATGAATATATTCTTCCAAAGTTATATCTGATTTGTTTAGGGAGCTGTAGAACATTTCAATAGGAGGGAGTGTTGTGTCATTAAAGCAGCTGATTTTTGTGGTATATTCATAAGGGAAAAACTGCTTACCCTTTAAGAGTAGGTGGTGACTCTTTTTGGGTAAACCTTCTATCATTGAGTGAGTGAATGTTAAGGGGCTGGCTGAATCAATGTGGGTCTTTGCTAGGGATGAAAGACTACCTGTAATAAAAGCCAGTGAATAAAGAAATTTAAGCTTCCCTATTTCTACCTTAAGATATTTCGTCCCGTCTCATGAGGATATTGCTCTTAATATTTGAACCCATGGCAAACTCCCTCAAAATTAAGCCCATGTCATAAGACATATTGTGAGCAATTAGGACTAAAGTCTCTAGAGCGTTCTTGTGGCGGAGGTTGCAGTAATTACATTGAGCTCCAATATAATTGAGTTTTTCCCTAAGGTGATCATGATGTTGAACCTTGAAATTGGAGGGTGTAAATACCTCCTCACAAAACTGGTAGTGAGTGTCTCCTAAAATGAACCATATCCTCAAGAGACATGTCTAATTCATAATGGGGGAGAGTGGATCTGATAATTTCCCATTTGGTAGCAACTCGCTGCATGAAATGAGTGACTGTCCCCCCCAAAATAAGTAAATTTATCAATGACAGTGTGGTTCCTATCAACAATTATATAGCTGTATGCTATAGGTCTATGTATGACTGTAACAGAACCTAGACAATCCTCAGTGCTTAGGACACACTCGAAATCAAAATAGCCCACATGGGAAGGGGCGTAACCTTTCCCAGTATTTTTAAAATGGAGTGTGTCCCCAGGCTGAGGGTAAATAATTTTCTGAGTGATGTCGCAGGAAGATGAGTGATTTGTTAGCTCAGACGAATTTTGATATTCTGAGAGACAGTTTCTACAGAAGACTGTCTTTCGTCTGTGGCTGCGAGTAAAGTTCCGTAGGAACTTATCGAACTCTTTAATTAGGGCCAAATGAGATTCCCCCAATAACAATAAAGGAACTATGACCGAGTACTGTCTGCTACCACGAAGACGAAGAGAGACGTGATAGACACCGTCTGTATGTTTGTGTATTTAATACAAAAAAATGGATAGTTTATTTCTATTCTCCAATTTAGAGATATCCTCCCAAGACAGAGGGGAGGATAAATTGTCGTATTTGACCATTTTCCTAATCCTAGAGTGAGACTCTACAAGTCTCCCTATACGTCTCCACTTCCACCCTTGTTGTGATGCCAGAAAAGCAGCAATGCATTGAATAATGCATGTTTTATTGTTACCAGCAGGGTTTGGGTTGAAATCTCATACCGCCCCCTTAGAAAGGGGGGATAAGGGACATAATCCCCCAAAACTGACCTTACACTTGCATTACAGATGACGATATATATATATATATATATATATTATATATAAAATATATATATATATATATATACACAACCCGTTCTCGCAAATTCGTAAAGTCAATATTGACTTATTAACTACGTGCATAGGTGATATACTAAACATAATAGATACCCTTAAAAAGATTCATAGAAAACACCAACCTTACGTAACCTTGTTAGTATCTTAAGATAAGCATCTTATTGCTTCGTAATTACAATTATTACTTAACCTATACCTATTATAGGTTAGGTAATAATTGTAATTACGAAGCAATAAGCTGCTTATCTTAACATACTAAGTAGGTTAGGTAAGGTCGGTGTTTTCTATGAATCTTTTTAAGGGTATCTATTATGTTAAGTATGTCACCTATGCACATATTTAATAAGTCAATATTGACTTATTAAATTTGTGAGAACGGGTTGATATATATAAATAAATATATATATATATATATATATATATATATATATATATATGTAAATAAATAAATATATATATATAAATAAATGTGTATATATCAGGCATTTCCAGGCAACAGGCATTTCCCCTCTGAATCGCAACACTGAGGCGCTGTAACAAGAAACTTTTTGCTCTCTGGTCTTTTGTAGCGCTGATCAATTTGTCCCCCAATTCCTTCAGGAACTTCAATGCACATTTTCCCCACGAACCGAGGGTCTCCGAGCCGATCGGAACAAAGCTGTAGCAGTGTGCTAGACCTCTGTATTTAATAATTTTCTGCGATTCCCTGAAAGAAGCAGCACCACTGCATTCACGTGTGCTGTAGTGGAGGTAGGTACTGGCCAGTGTGTGGCAGCACAGGTGTAGTCCCATACCACTTGCTTACCATCCTTCCAAGGTAGCAAGGTGACCCCATCAGGGCGCTTCTGAGGGTCGTTAGGTCTGGATAAGTGTGGTTCTCTTTGTGCCGGGCAGTGGGCTGTGGCGAGGCTTCTCTTGATGATGTCGTTGACTTCTTCATGTCTTGCAATTTTACCCTGTGATTTACGACATACCAGACCATGACGACCATATTGGTCTGCCATCGCAGTTCCGCAGATGCACCTATGTTCGGTGAGGATGGGGGCGGCAAGGCGAAGGGCAACTCCTATGCGGAGAGCGTCATGACTGAGGCGAGTTCCCAGGGCTGCATTGGGCACAGCAAATAAAAAATCCCCGGCGTGGGGTGCTGTTACCGCTAGGAGGCGGGCTTTGTTTTCAGCATCAGCGTTGTCAATCATTGCTGTGACAGTCTTTTCCATTATGGGGCTATCCCAGTGGGCCTGCTTGTGGTCTTTTGGGACTTGTGGTCGGGGTTGAGGGTGTGCAATGGTGTCCCATTGTCTGGCTGCTTCGATGAACGTTTGATCATGAGTTCCCGCTGTCTCTCTCATACGCTCTGGTAGGATCTGCCCTACCAATTCGTTGGCTGCTGTACATGAGGATAAGAATGCTGGAAGTGCTACCTCAGTTGCCTTTCGTATGCCTATCCCTCCAAATCTCACTGGTAGTGTTGCTTGGTCCCACTGACTGTCATCTAAATCTAGGTTGAGCGCCTTCCTGAATATTGACCTGAGGAGCTCATCATATTGATTTAGAAAAGGGTTGCCAAAAGTTGGTGCACACCTTAAGAAGTATGTTAGCCTGGGCAAGGTAAGGCACTTTGTGAGAAGGTAGAGGGCATCGTGGGAGTCCAAGTCCCCAATTCTCTCTTCCATCCTCTATATTTATATATATATATATATTATTTATATATATATATTATTTATATATATATATTATTTATATATATATATATATATATATATATATATATATATATATATATATATATATATATATATAATGTATATATATATATAATAAATATATATATATATATATATATATATATATATGTCGTACCTAGTAGCCAGAACGCACTTCTCAGCCTACTATACAAGGCCAAATTTGCCTAATAAGCCAAGTTTTCCTGAATTAATATATTTTCTCTAATTTTTTTCTTAAGAAATGATAAAGCTACCCATTTCTTTATGTATGAGGTCAATTTTTTTTTATTGGAGTTAAAATTAACGTAGATATATGACCGAACCTAACCAACCCTACCTAACCTAACCTAACCTATCTCTATAGGTTAGGTTAGGTTAGGTAGCCGAAAAAGTTAGGTTAGGTAGGTTAGGTAGTCGAAAAACAATTAATTCATGAAAACGTGGCTTATTAGGCAAACTTGGCCTTGCATAGTAGGCTGAGAAGTGCGTTCTGGCTATTAGGTACGACATATTATATATAATATATATAATATATATATATATTATATATATATATATATATATTGTGAAGATAATCTCCTTCAAGAGATTGAGCCTGCTCTTCCCTAAAAAAATACGTCGCTACCAATATATAAAACTACTATGGAAGAAATGTCCAACAACGACAACAACATCTCCAAGGTTTGCCAGAGCGCAAAACGTATGCAGCCAGGAACACCTGCTCCACCTCAAACCGCCAAACTACCTGTCTTGTTGCCGGCTCCTCGCTGATTGGCCGCCGGTCTAGCTGCAACTGCACTCCACCCACCATACTACTTGATGTCTGGGGCCGCCACGACCTCAGTCTTCAGAATATTCAGTGCTTTCATACGGTTAACACGTCTTCTTGGTAGACTGAGCTGTGGCTTACGTGTACTAAGAGAGGTGATAGCTTAAAGCCAATATTCCTGCACCTCTCATTTTATTGTATATTGCACAGCTTGTTATTGCTCACTTGTCTTAACGTAACTTTTCATTTTGTCATTTAATTATTCTTATTATTTTGATTGATTGATTTTATTATACGAATTTGTGTGTCCATTTTATTCATGTTTTGTTTTTCTAACGTAATTAAAATTGCATTGTTAAAATTTACTTGTGTTTTGTGTGTCTTCTCCTTACCTTACCACAGACGAAGTTCCAGATTTTCTATTTTTTTTTATTCTATGTGACGAGGCCATACCCCTAGCTTTGAACAGCCGAACACCAACGCGTTACCGTCACAATATATAATAATATATATATGGCCTGCACTGTGGAAAATCGGGTGGTTGGCACACTAGACACAACGAAGTCAACGACATCATTAAAAGATTCCTTGCCTCTGCTCAGTGTCCAGTGGAGAGAGAGCCCCGCAACCTACTGAACCGTGACTCTGTTAGCTTTGCCGGCCGACCAGACGGAATCACACTGCGTCCGCGGTAGGGTGGCAGGCAGTTAGCATGGGACTATACTTGCATATCCACCCTGGCAACGACATACATCACCCTTTCTGCCAGCACAGCAGGATCCGCAGCAACACAGAGAAAAACAAAAGTCAGTCAAGTACAAGCAATTAGATCAACGGTACAACTTCGTTCCAATAGGGTCTGAAACCCTAGGCTCATGGGGTGAGAGTGCAAGAAGGTTTCTTAAGGATCTTGGTTCCAAGCTCATTGACACCACAAGAGACCCTATAGCAGCAAGTTCTCTCTTGCAGCGCCTCAGTGTCGCGATCCAGAGGGGGAATGCCCGCTGCATCCTCGGGTTCATGCCCGGCGTCGGAGGAGTTTGAGAAAATCTACAGCCTCTAGGAAGCGAACTTTTTCTTGTGTCCTCTTAATGTTCATTTTTTGTATAAAATCAGATATGTAACTGTATAACCTTGCATAATAAAGTGTACATCATAATAAAAAAAAGGGGGGTGGTAGGAGAAGTGAACACTCTTTCGTATTCAGAGTTAAATGGCAAGTTTTTCCCTGAATGCTCTGTGTTCCCTTCTCTGAGGCTGTTGGTCCCTATAATTGCACCAGTGGTGGTACCCCCCTATATTATATTATATATATATATCTCAAGGTTAGTATTCCTTCAGGTATATCAGTAATCAGATGGCCTACAAAAATGTTTATAATAAAATAAAAAAATTCTCACCAGACTAATTGTTGCTAAAGCAAAAACAGAAATACACAAGAACAGAGACTTATGAGACCAGTTGACCCGACGCTCGTCTCCCAGTTACTGACTAACGTGGCGTCACGACGCCTCACATTCCCTCCCTCACAACATAACCAATGGTAAATTTATATAAAATTATCTTGATTAATGAGCAACAATTCTTTGCAAAAACAAACATTAAAATAACTTAATTAAGAATGATTAAATTTATATGCATAAACAGAGGTTATGTAGTTTATTATTTTCCATAAATAATTGTTTATTATAAAGAGGAAACTGCTGGCAACTACACAATACAAGCTTCCTGTACTCTAGCTGGAAGTTGACTCTAGTATCACAGGTCTAATACCTGACTAGTAATCCCCGCTCCTGTCCCCACTGTTGCCAACTCTCACGATATATTATAAAAATATATAAACATATGTTTTATTCTAGCATGAAGGTATGTATAATTGTATAGTCATATAAATGTGAATATTCCTTAAATAAGAATATGTAACAAAACTCAGATTCAACCGCACAAGAAAGCTATACTAAAAGCAACAAGTGACCGCAACAAGACCTTACGTTGTGAAGTCGAGGAACGTGCATCAAGAGACCTGGATAATCAAAGAACAAAAGTGGCTGGAATGGTGTTCTCATGTGAATGAAAACGCCTCTCCGAGAGATGTAGTAGCAAATCCAGTGTCAAAGTAAATAATGCACCTAAAGCCCCACACCCCAAGGAACAAGAGGCCGAAGAACTAACAACCAAATTTGCAGAAAAAGGAGCCAGTAACCAGCTTCCTCCAGATGTACTAGCAGTGCAGACAAGATTAGAGGACGATAGGTGGCACAGAATCCTTACAGCATGGTCAGAAGTCTCTGATATTAATACCCCTTTCACTCTGGATGAGCTCAATCGGGCTAAGAAAAACTCCAAAGATACATCCCCTGGAGACAAAATAACCTATAAAATTATTAGAAACATCGGCCAAGAGGGAGACGTTGCATGCCTTAGTTTAATTATTTTAGCCTGGACTTCTCAAACTAGACCTACAGCATGGAATAGGGCAGACATGGTGCCACTCCCAATACTCAAAGGTCCAGATAATCCAAGGCCCATCTCTCCAAAGCTGTGCAGTCAAGACGGCTGACAGAATGGCACTCAACAGACCTGAATGGAAAATGCCTAAACATCACCAGGACATATATGCCTATAGAAGAGTTGGCGGCACAGTGGAATGTATTTCAACTTTTTGCCCACTAGAATGACAGACCTGGAATGCTTATGTTCCTGGACCTCGAGAAAGCCTTTGAACTGGCTAGCGCCCCAGATATTCTCTGCTGCCTCATCGACAAAAAGGTCAAAGGCAACCTGCTCTTCTGGACTAAAATCTGTCTCAGAGAAGAGTGAAACTTCATGTCACAGTCTCTGAATACAAAAGACATGTACGCTAACCTCCCTCTCTGGAGGAGCCAATCTGCATGTCCTTCGCACATGCTATGCACAGGCAGTCAGATCAGTGATCGACTATGCCGCACATGCACTCAAGCCAATCACAATAACAGTGGAAAAGTTTGAAGTAGCCCAAACCTACTATAAAAGCTGCCTTGAGAGCCCCCATGTGGACCAGGCATGTAACTAAGACTGGAAATTAGTTTGCCCTTTCTTCAAGAAAGAATCTCAAAGAACAGCTACGATTTTCCGTAGATAATTATTTCTCCAGATCATGCCCCAGTAAGAAAGACCTTGGTGTTGGTAAGAAAGGCCTTGGCCAAAACAATGGAAACTCTTGGCATGCCACAGTGGGGAAAGTCCTAAACAAACTACAATTAAAAAGCATGATACTTTATAGAAGAGGTGATCAAGAGGGAAGTTATTTACGCATCCAAACTACACTTGTTCCCCACCGTGGGAGGAGCCTACCTTCAAGATAGTAATAGACCGTCTTCCGATGAAAGATGCTGCCTATACTCCAACAATCCTAAGGCGCATCATAGATAAGCAAATGAGCATCACAGAAAAGCAAATGAGTAGCATTGCAGTAGCAGGATCCACCCACATCTTTACAGACGGATCGGTTGACACACAATATGAGTGTGCTGGCGCTGCTTTTTGCACGGACAGCAAACAGGCTTATTGGAGACTGGGAGGACCAGTATCATCAACCCAAACTGAGCTGTTTGCCATACAAAAGGCATTCACCTATGTGATTGCACAAAACTCAAAATGCAAACAATTCAAATATTAGAAAAACTGCAGTGGAAAGACAACTTTGAAGTAATTACCACCATTTTGTGTCTGAGCAGTAGCTAAAGGCAAAAGACTCAACATAGCCCTAAACTGGATACCATCCCATGTTAAAATCCCATTAAATGAGAAAGCGATGATATTTCTAAAGGGACAACTCGTTATTCAGTGATACATAACACTCTCCAACCTAGCCTAGAGTACATAAAACACACCATCACCAAAAATCATTCACCTCAACAAAGCCCATTTACTCCAGTGTTCCAGAAAGTTCACCTTCTGCAATATGGTGTCTTCAGGCCACCTAGCTAGAAAGGTTAAATACCTCAAAAAGAATCCCACAGGAAAATAGCATTTAGGTTATATAGACTACGTCTAGGTTACAGATACAACTGGGAGATTGGTGAACCCAGACAGAGGGAATGCATCTTTTGCCAATCACAGAAAAGCCACAAATTCACTATCTCCAGAAATGTAAAGCAACCAATGACCTTGAAAGAGCTTTAAGAGTCCCTGAATCTTACAGTAACCACCCTGAAGCCGTCAACACAGCCACTTCTGGTCAAAAAATGTGTCCAGCAGCTGGACACCCTCATAAATACTGTAAAGCAGTATCCTTCCCCTGCAATAGCAACCTGATTATTAAACGTGACCTCGGATCAAGGTATACTTTTACTAAACAAAAAAACCTACGACTTAGGCATGGGCTATTCATGCCCGTGCCACCTCTTGCGCGGCTTAATCTTCAATTATTCCATTTTTTTTGGTCCACTACACCCCCACACACACAACCCAACACCTCACACACAAACACCCCCCACACACACCCCCCCCACACACACACACCCCCCCCCCACACACACACACAAGAAAGAGAGGGCTGGGCGGACTGCATTTTCTTGGATTGTCGGAAAGCCTTTGACACAGTACTGCATAAGAGGCTGATACATAAGCTGGAGAGACAGGCAGGTGTAGCTGGTAAGGTGCTCCAGTGGATAAGGGAGTACCTAAGCAATAGGAAGCAGAGAGTTACAGTGAGGGGTGAGACCTCCAATTGGATTTAAGTCACCAGTGGAGTCCCACAGGGCTCTGTACACTGTCCTATCTTGTTTCTGCTATATGTAAATGATCTCCCAGAGCGTATAGATTCATTTCTCTCAATGTTTGCGGACGATGCCAAAATTATGAGAAGGGTTAAGACAGAAGAGGACTGTTTGAGGCTTCAAGAAGACCTAGACAAGCTGAAGGAATGGTCGAACAAATGGTTGTTAGAGTTTGACCCAACCAAATGTAATGTAATGAAGATAGGTGTAGGGAGCAGGAGGCCAGATACAAGGTATCATCTAGGAGAGGAAATTCTTCAGGAGTCAAAGAAAGAGACTTTGGGGTTGATATCACGCCAGACCTGTCTCCTGCAGCACATATCAAGAGGATAACATCAGCGGCATATGCCAGGCTGGCCAACATACGAACGGCATTCAGAAACTTGTGTAAAGAATCATTCAGAACTTTGTATACCACACATGTCAGGCCAATCCTGGAGTATGCAGCCCCAGCATGGAGTCCATATCTAGTCAAGGATAAGACTAAACTGGAAAAGGTTCAAAGGTTTGCCACCAGACTAGTACCCAAGCTGAGAGGTATGAGCTACGAGGAGAGACTACGGGAATTAAACCTCACTTCGCTGGAAGACAGAAGAGTTAAGGGGACATGATCACCACATTCAAGATTCTGAAAGGAATTGATAGGGTAGATAAAGACAGGCTATTTAACATAAGGGGCACACGCACAAGGGGACACATGTGGAAAGTGAGTGCCCAAATGAACCACAGAGATATTAGAAAGAACTTTTTTTTAGTGTCAGTGGTTGACAAATAGAATGCATTAGGAAGTGATGTGGTGGTGGCTGACTCCATGCACAGTTTCAAGTGTAAATATGATAGAGCCCAATAGACTCGGGAACCTAACCACCTGTTGATTGAGAGGTGGGACCAAAGAGCCAGAGCTCAACCCCCGCAAGCACAATTAGGTGAGTACACACACACCCTCAACACGCCCTTCCATCCACCCGGTCCACACCAGCAAACCTGACTAACTTTACAAGACATCCATCGCCACCAGGACCCGTTGAGGGGTTTTAACAACAACGATGTACGACAAACGCCTAAAAGTCAGGACTCGCCCTATGGACTGCCATGCTTTCACCAAAGGCGACATCTTTAAGATCCTAAAAGAAGCCATCGGATTACACCCATCGATCTTGATCAAGAAGGTGAAAAAATTTTACTCTATTTCTTGTGTGGAGGTTCTCTAAAAACTCCCAAAATTCGTTGCACACTTCGCAGCGTGCATCACTTCTTTCCTCTTCCCAAGTCAATACACCACCGACCGAACAGTCTTTATCAGCGGGACCAGCCACTGGATCACAGACCGAGAATAAAGGGAGATTACCAACATCGAGGAAGAATACCCGAATCTGGGGGTATTCGATGTTATATTCTGCAGCACCGATACCGACGATGACTAGCACACCACCATGAAGATATCCTTCACCACCTTAGCCTCGGCAAACCACTTCTTCTAAGTGAAGAAGGAACGATTCCACGATCTCCAACAGTGCTTCCGGTGCAACCATTACTCCCACCCCACCAACAAGTGTCGGCATCCCATCCAGAAGTGTTGCCTTTGTGCACAGGACCATCATTACCCCATCTGTAAATCAACAACCCATCGCTGCCTTCTCTGCAACGGCAATCAACCTGCAATTTCACACCGCTGTCCACGCAGACAGGAAAAGTCAAGGCCCAGGTTGAAACTAAGAAAGCCAATCCTCCTATCCCCGTCACCAGAGCCCCTGACGTTATACCATCACCACAGCTCTCACAACCAACCAGATTCCAAGTCTTACCAAACAATGGCTCCTCCCACCAGTCAACCCAGCCTTCACAATGGGAGACCCAAGGCCAAACTAGCACCCTGACCACCTCTTAAATCATGTGCCGGCATTTTCCCTGTTCTTGTACGATTAGCGGAGAAGCTTACCGGACCGGACAACCACTGATTCGTCAGGGAACTGAATGTGTTGTACCTAGACAAAGGCCTGGACCTCATCACAGCCCCTGACGCAAGTCTCACTACCTCCCCTACCACACCGGGAACTTCCACAAGGTCGACTGCTATGTCGATATCAACTCAGACGTCAGTTCCACTATCAGTTCCCAGGCTACACAAACAGCAGCATCTTCCATTCCAGCCCCAAAAGCTACCACCATCACTGTCCCAGCAGAGGCACTCGTAGACGTGCTCTCTCTGACCACAACCACCACCACCGACGTGACCGAACCAGCTTCTACCGTAACTCATCGACTCTACAGCCAACCTCATGCTGAGAGACCAAAACCACCAACAACGAACTAAGTCACGATCTCCTCAGACTAGGAAATTTCAGTAAGAGCTCCATTGTCACGACACTTCCCCGACTCCATACAAGATCTCCTCATGGAGGGCACATCACCAAACTCCAATGACAACACAGCTATGTCAACTAGCTGCAAGACTAAGGAAAAACTGAAGACCTAGAGGCCTGTATTAACTCACCAGCACTATAATTGTTACAGCTTGCCCTCTGTGACCACCCCCTTTCCCCCCCCCAAAAAAAAAAAAATCCATCCATTTACAGATCTCCAGTATCAGCTATTGATTGATGAAGATTAAGCCACCCAAAAGGTGGCACGGGCATGAATAGCCCGTAAGTGGTGGCCCTCTGGAGTCATTACCAGTAACAAGAGCTGATACTGGAGATCTGTGGAGGTGCAACTGCACCCTGCGTGACGGGAGATGTCTCCCGTGTATCAGCTATTGGTAATGTCTCCAAAAGGACCTCCACTTATGGGTGTATAATGCCCGTGCCACCTCTTGGATGGGTTAAGTTTTACCAATCAATCCATTTGGTCACAACTCGCTACTTTCTCACTACACACAACACCTCATTACTCCATGTCAAACATCCATCTTTGCTGCTGACCCAAGATCCAATTGTGCAGGATCCAACTACACATGTTGCATAGGGTCAAGTTCCGCCTCCACGAGAACTTCGTTCTCTCCACTGCCGAGATTTTAGCCCAAATCTCCGCCCCCAACGTATCACCGGCCGACATCCAGATGACAAGAAAAGGTGTTCACCTGGTCTTTTCCATTGTTCGGACCAAGAGAAGATATTTACTACCACCGCCACGACGGCCCGGCAAGATGCTGGCATCATCCTCACGCCACCACCACGGTACTTGGCAGACAGGACCGTGTTCGCCAGGCATAACCAGTACATGAATCATCGACCAGAGCGACGACGACGACGACATCCTCGCCAGCATCAACGAATAGAACCCGACGCTGACTGATTAGAAAAGCTGTTGAGGAATGGGACTCACTAGTGAGCATTCTGCACCTACGTCCGCCTCCAAGATAATGTTAATGAAACAAGACTAAAACCAGTGCACTAAACCAGAAGCGATAAATAAACAGGGAAAAAGGAGGAATCCCCTCCTCCATTTTAAACTGAGACCCAAATATCACAAACAAGGTTATCGCGAATAACCAAACTCATTACGGGCTCACCATAGCCCGTGCTACATGGACACTTCGTTCTGAGTAGCTAAATCTGAAAACAACAACAGCTTCATCACAATCGACTTGAGAATGGTCCAGGACGGACCGAAACGTCGTCGTCCCTTCACCTTCTAGTGTGTGGTCTGGTCAACACCCATATGACCATTTTTCACCTTTGGACATTTACGCAAGCGACGCTGTTATTTAGAGCAGTGCAAGCTTGATCAGTAAATCAGAGTTCGAGTGCATCACTTTACTTCTGGAAGAATGTGGAGATTATACTGCATTTTTTTGTTTTGATGGCGACTGCAGTTATGAAGGCTTACAAATATTGAAAATATGAGCCTCTGGATCCCGAAGAAAGGGTTAACTGGAATTCGTTAATGCCCAAGGAAACCTTCGAGGAAAAAGAGCACAGTATAATTAAACAAAATCCCAGTTAGCCTTTAGAACGTCAAACTCTTAAAATTTCTGTCTGCGCTGTCCAATTTCCTTGATGTACCAACAGAGGTCGTGAAGGCTGCCGATACCCCTTCCAGATACTCAACATGCTTAAAGCAAAATGTTCGTCAGATAAACACACGTCAAGTTTAACCCATGACATGACTTATGACATACCGCTGGAGATCATAGAGGAAGGCTCCTATCCTGATACTCGCCTTCATCGAGGCAAAATGTTTAACAGCCAGACACAAACGTCCAATAAATAACATCACAGTTGATATCCCAGACTTCTTAATTGATGGAGAATTGGGATATATAGTGAAGCTCAAGGATGTAGTGCCCCGGGCTGACAAACTCAAACAAATAATGTTCGTCAATTTTACGACAATAACGAACACCTTACATGTGAAATGTCAATGCAGCTGGTTTTACATTTAGACGCTACAGGCGTTCGAGGACGCTCGCTCACTTCCAGAGAAGTACTCGAATTTATGTCTAAATATATTAAAAACCCTAAAAATTCAAAATCAAATATTCCAAGTTGTAATTTTATTGTTTATATTAAGCAATGAAATATCAACTATTTATATAACATTAAATAAAACAAGGTTTAATAACGTGTGACTCATTTACCAAATTTAGAATGTGTTTCCTTATCTTAAAGTGAAACTGTGTTCTCGCCTCTTAAACCATTGTTCAACCAATGTGTTGTGTAAATAATGAATGAAGTCGCTTCTTAAAATTAAGCTTCCCTATGGTGGCATAACCTCTAAATATGCAATAATTGAAAACTGGTTTGATTTCAATTAAACTTTTTTCACTAGTTGAATATGAAATTGGCTTCAGCTGGTCCAAGTCTCAGCATCGTAGCATAAACAGGAAGGAAGAATATTAAATTGTCAAATTTTTCCAAAATGGTCAAAAATGAACATCAAACAAGTGTCAACTGATATCATGTGTCTGCTAAGCTATCACAATAGCATATAATAAAGTATTTTAATTATTAGTTTTATGCCAATTTTTTTTTATATATATTTAATTTTCCCTAATTTGTTTCTCTTTTTATTGGGCAATTTGTGTGAAACTTGAACACCTTACAAAACGTAAGCCAATTTGTAAGGGTTCCAATTTGGGAGAAAATTGATTCATGTCAACCTCAACCACAGGTGACAATCTATGTCAACATTTATTTCAAACAAATTTACTAGTCCACTTTCCTTTTTTTATTCAATTTACATGAACCTTACACCTTATATGTAGCGTTTACTTCTCTACAATCTCTAAAGAACGTTATTCCTAAGTTCATTTTTGATTTTATAAATATTTGCAAACATGAAATATTGGCATAAATTTGGGGGGAACTTTGACTGTTTGTATTAGTAAAACTAAACATTTTGGATAACCCCCCTTTGAGAACTCTTTATTTTATGCTAATGTGACAGATGAGTGTCAATAAATTATTTCATTTGAAACTTATACTGAATTATTGATGAGTAAAATTCGTTGAAATATTTTTCTCTTCCCTTTCTATTTAGGTTGCGTGCTGAAACTTGGACCAGTTGCAGCCATTTTCATTTAAAACTTTATTTCAGTTTGATTGAAATTCAGCAACTTTCACTTTTCCCGAGTTACACATTTAGGTTAGGGGTGGGGGAGATGGGTTGGTTGCATTTATGTGAAAAAAACATGGTTAAGAATAATAAGGAACATTATACCAAGATCCTGGTATCAAAGGTTAGGTTCAGGTCGGTTAGGTAAATGCATAAACATTTTCCTCCCATAAATACGACACATTCGAAGTTGGGTAATGGGCGGGTTGGGGCAGGGTGTACATTTAAAGTTAGGTAAAGGTAGATTAGGGGCAAGGTGGCTGGTTGATGTGCAAAATCAAACACACTTACTCAACAATATAGGTATAATATTGAACATATATACAAGCTTGTTAGGCAAAGGGGGCAGTCAACTTTATATCCATAAGAAAGTAATTATCAGAAGGAGGCATCAAACCGGGAAGGCTATGTAGCATCATCAAATGTCCGGGATAATCAGATGGCGCTATATATCACCAAGGATGCCAATACGAGAACAGAAAAGCATAAGGCGAACGATATAAAAAGTATCCGAGTCACCAAGAATACGACCGAGAGACAAGCAACCGCGGGGGACGGACGGAAAACAAGACAGGCTCGTCCCGGAAGTCAGGACATTCAACAAGGATATGCACAACCTTAAGAGGGACAATGCAATTTGGACAATAAGGAGCAGGGCGGCGCTCCAAGTGACCATGAGTTAAGCAAGTATGTCCAATATGCAACCTCGCCAGAGCCGTTTCCCATCGCCGGTTACGGTGGTAGGACGATGGCCACGAGGACACAGAACTCTTAAGAGTACGCAGTTTTTTCCATTAACAGAAAACCAACAAGCCTGCTAACGGGTATGGATGGAGGAATGGATAACCGGGTAAAAATCTGAATAAGGAATACCTTTACGAAAGATGGGACAAGAGCGGACAGCTTCCCTGGCGGCAGTGTCCGCACACTCATTAAAAGAGACACCAATATGGCTGGGAACCCAACAAAACTCAACCGACAAATTTACTGTGAACAAGAAATAGCCAATGTTGGATTTTGACAACCACTGGATGAACCGGATTAAAGGACCCGAGAGCCATGAGGGCACTTCGAGAGTCCACAACAACTACAAAGGAAGATTGACAACGAGAAAGCAGGAGACGAAGAGCAGAGAGAATAGCATAAAGTTCCGCTGTGAAGATGCTAAGTCTCAGGAGGTAAGCGACACATAAGTGCTGTCAGGAAAAATAACAGTAGCCTACACCTTCCGCAGACTTTTATATCAATAAAACATCACTTTTCTAAGAATATAGATACAATATTCACCAAAGATCCAAGCAGGTTAGGTGTAGGTCATTAGGTATATACCCAAAATCAACCCTTTCATATCAATGAAGTTTCAATATTCGACAAAGGTCACTGCAGGTTAGGAACATGTCTGTTAGGTTAATGACCCAAATTATTACTTTCCACAATATGACGAATTACAGGCTAGGTCTCGGGTGGTTTGTAATAATGTGAGGAAAAAATTATATCTAGTAACAACACACGTCTAAGAATATATTAGTAAAATTTGTTTTAATCCTGAGTAGAATGGAAGTTTGAGGTAGACATTCACAGCTCTGACAGCTAACTTTTGCTCTGGACGAGTTGTACATAGGTACATTTAGTAAAATATGGCTTTTGGGTTGATAATTAGGATAATTTAGTGGAATAGACTTAAATTGGGATAATTTGGATGATTTTAGCTTATGTGTTAGGATAGGATAGGTCTGGTTTGGTATGGACTAACTGTGCTATGATACGAAACATTTGGAGGCATTTTGTGGAAATTGTCTTAAAATAGGTTAAATTGAGGTGGAACAGCATAAATTTCGTCAACTTTAATCAACTCTAGCTTTGGATGTGCTAGGTTAGATAAGGTTGTGTAGGATAGGATATATATATTCGAGGTGCAGAAGTAGCTTGCAAAACAGAATAAATTGCCCAATTTGGGACTGAGTTATAGCTAGCTCATGTGTTGGAAGGACGGAGGTAACATGGGCTTCTATGTGAGGATATGGGATACTTATATTTAGTTAGTTCAGCTTTTGCTAGGTTGAATTTGGTCAAATTTGTGTAGTATTAGTAGAATTTTTGCTAGATTTAGATAAATTTATGTTCTAATAGGAGGCATTTGATAAAGATATAGTAAATTTGCTTAAACTATCAAAGAAATTACTGATATCACCTAACCAAACCTAGCCTAACCAAACATAACTAAGGCTAGAACCCCTATAAGTCTGCTGGATGGTTTGTCTAAGTAAATATGGGTGACGTGATTGAGAGGATGTAACAAGGGAATTAATAAGACATTAAAACAATGAACATATGCTTGATGAAGAGTTCAGCAGTAATAATGTTTTAACATTTATGGAAAATGCATGCTTGCTTTTTATATTGAGATGATAGGATGTCAGATGTACCATTAATATATGCGAAATACTGACTATTTGGGGGTTGGTTAATCTCGGCAAATTATAAGTGACGTCCTAAACATACCTAGACAAATATTATGCAAATTGTGTTTGACCAAGTTGGGTGTGATTGAATACCACAACAACAACCACATAGATCTCCGCTACAACCACAACAATGACTACCACAACAACAACCACCACCAACCCAAAAACCAAACCACAACAACCACCACCAACCCAAACCCCAAATTACAACATCCACCACAACAACAACAACCACAACAACCAACACAAACCACCATCATACCAACAACCACGGGAACAATCACTACAACACCACCACAACAAGCACCACGAAAACCAACAACAATCACCACATCACAACAATGACCACAACAACAACCACCAACACCAAAACAACAAACCACCACAACTTCAGCTACAACAATCACCACGTCAACCACAACCATACCTGTTGGAAATTTCCTGCACTATGACTAATATTCAGTACCTTAGGACACTAGTACTGTAACATTATTTACTAACTCTACTAACATATAGCTTAGCACTAAGGAGTTGAGTTTATTAACGCGTAATAACGCATCATTCCCCAGAAATTCTACTCAAATGTTGCATCAGCACATGACGAATGGGACAATTATTTACACTTGAGAGAATCGTCTCAAGTTCTCTTTATTCCACATTTCTTTATGTTAATTATTATTTAGTAATTTATTGTTACAACCATGTTTAGTGACATACAGCTGATATGTTTATCTTCACTATTAAACCGTATTGTTTATTAGCTGATAATTCACGCGACTGCGAATTGTCACTCAGAGCATTCATAGATAACAATTTCTACCCAGTACTAAATAAAACTTGGTGTATATGAATCATTAAGAAACGAGAATTTATATATTGTCAAATAAGGCAAATTAATCACTAAAGTTTCTGATACGATTAGTTCCATCAACTCGGGATATTCAATAAAGCGTAGAAATATTCAACAGGTCGCAGCATGTGCGCGAGTGAGCCCGAGAAGGGGAAGGCGGCAAGCGACGCCATAGTCAACGAGGAGTGTGTCTTGTAGCTGGCCAAATTACCGTCTTCGTAAAGAAACTTCCGTGCACCTACGGACGGTAGCAAGGCGTGGCAGCTTCATTACTCTGACACCTTCTTCAGCACATTATCGGGTTCTATAATTTGTTTCTTGTAGCTACATTAAACTATTAGATAGGACGATGTGTCGTTACGAGGCATGACTACCACCAAACTCTGAAGTCGCTTTCCACTCTACTATTCATATTAATTTTCCATAAATATTCGTGGAGTCGTGCTTTCTCCAATAGATTTTACATTTAACACGTATTTCAGCTGGAGTACCAACGCAAGCAAGACGAATACGTCCTCGACGCTCACGTGTTCCTAGCTGTAGCCTGATGAAACACGGTTCTTGGCGACCTATCATTTACGTCTATTCATCCCACAGCTAAGCTGTCTTTATAGTTTTCGTAGATAAACCTTTGTGTGAACTGACCTGTGAGATTTATATTTAATTTACATAGAATTTATATTTACGTTAATTTATATATTTCGATAGCAATTGGTATGATGCTAAGTGGACTGTATTTCTGCAATAATCTCTCAAATCGATCCTTACACATTAGGGGGGAGGGGTTTATATTGAATTTATATATATGCAGCCAAACTACAGTATTATACTACATATATTAGTATACATTGAAGAGGTTCCTTATTATACAGCAGGCTTAGTCAACCAGATATAGCTAGGATGTAGACACCAAATTATCCTTGTGAGGCAGCTTCCATCACCCAGTAACTGATATACCAAGCTTGCTTCCTCCTCTTGTTCCTGTCAAAGGGCGCTAGCTATAAAGCCAGAATCCTAATATATGAAAGGTATATCAGAGAAAACACTGTATAATGATTCAGATAAGGACCAAGGCTTAATTACCTTTTTTGAGTCGATCATTTGTGTTCTCACCAGTTCGCCCAATATCTACCTAACATTAATGGCCAAAAGTGATTAGATAAACGGGTTTCGGAAAAACACTTCCCTTGTGATTGATGACCATGTTGATGATGGAAGACCTTTGGTTTCCATAACACTTCGTCCAAGAGAATTTATAGGAGCCGAATTTGCCCCACGACTCTCAGGTCTTAACAACAACGGCTGACCACTCCTTCACCACTACTACTGACGCCTCACTCACTTTGTAGAAATGTCAGTAACTGATAGAAGGGTCACATTTACTTTATTTTGATACTGATAATTAAGTTAATTTAAATAAGATATTTTTTATGATGTTAAAAGTACAAAGACTAATGTATTTAAGAATAATTCCCACCAAATAGCTGGTGAATTATAATAGTATGTGGCAATGATATCCCGTTTTCTATTGACGGAAAATTCCACTACAAGCTACATTTTCTATGGGTTAACTTGTGTATATAACAGCAATATTATCTGCAATTGCATGTAATATTATTATATGGTGTCGGATTTTCCGACATTTATACCAATTTATTTCATTAATAACATTCTTGCATATAAATTCATTTGTGAATATATGATTAATGTAGTATTCCATTATTACATTATCTTGCACATTATTAATTATCTTTACTGATTAAAGCCCCCAAAGTCTGTGGAGGGTTTTGGTCCTTAAATTATAATATTACAGTTCATATTATACAGTCTAAGATTTCATTTATATTTTATGCGAGACCCATAGATCACTGGTTCTCAAATTTATTCTCTATTTAAAGGGTGGTCCTTCGAAGGTATTTATGATTTTATCAACTATTTTGGAGCCAAATTTCCCACAATACCGTCATATTAATTAACAACAGTTACAACGCCAAAAACACACCACAACGACCACCACCATAACAACCATCACTACACATACTACAACCACATCACTACCACAAGATCCACCACCAACCTTTCAACAAACAACCACATCACTACAACAACAACTGACACTACCACCAAAAACACAATAAAAACCACCACCACAACAGCAACCACCCCAAAAATCAAAACCACAACCTAACAAAACCTCCCCAACAACAACCACCAACACAACAACCACCACAACCACGAAAACAATCACTACCACAATTACCACCACCACAACAATCACAAGAACCAACAACCACTCAACAACAACAGTCACCACCACAACAACGATTATCACAAGAACCACAAATAAAACAACCCCCCCACCACCACAACAACCACCACTAGACCCAACAACCACAACAACAAACACCACCACCACAACAGTAGTGGAAATGGCTCCATATTGCAGCCGGTTTGCTTTTTCCGATGGCTGATGGCGCAGGTTTTTTTCCATGTTGTTACCAACGGCTGCAATATGGCGCAGGGGCGTTGTTTTCATGTTACCAACGGCTGCAATATGGCGCAGGGGCGTTGTTTTCATGTTGTTACCAACGGCTGCAATATGGCGCAGGGGTGTTGTTTTCATGTTACCAACGGCTGCAATATGGCGCAGGGGTGTTGTTTTCATGTTACCAACGGCTGCAATATGGCGCAGGGGTGTTGTTTTCATGTTGTTACCAACGGCTGCAATATGGCGCAGGGGTGTTTTCATGTTACCAACGGCTGCAATATGGCGCAGGGGCGTTGTTTTCATGTTACCAACGGCTGCAATATGGCGCAGGGGTGTTTTCATGTTACCAACGGCTGCAATATGGCGCAGGGGTGTTGTTTTCATGTTACCAACGGCTGCAATATGGCGCAGGGGTGTTGTTTTCATGTTGTTACCAACGGCTGCAATATGGCGCAGGGGCGTTGTTTTCATGTTACCAACGGCTGCAATATGGCGCAGGGGTGTTTTCATGTTACCAACGGCTGCAATATGGCGCAGGGGTGTTGTTTTCATGTTACCAACGGCTGCAATATGGCGCAGGGGTGTTGTTTTCATGTTACCAACGGCTGCAATATGGCGCAGGGGTGTTGTTTTCATGTTGTTACCAACGGCTGCAATATGGCACAGGGGCGTTTAAAAATTTTCCGACGACTGCCTCTAGCCAGGGTATATTTTTAAATTTTTATTCGTCAGTACCTCGTAGTCTCCTAATATTTCCATTCATTTCTCGTCCTCTCCGTTCAATCCTATATAATGTTCCAAAAGGGTGAATAAAAGGCACCCACCTAGGCCCTGTCATTTTTGCTCAAGGGAATTAACCGGCCGCTTCCCATCGCACTTATATTTCATTAACTCTGCAATGACATCGCTAATGATCAATGACGTCATCCAATCTTCATCTTCCGTGAATAAGTACGTTCTTTGTAATGGTTTATTTATTCCCATTTTAAATATTTATGTGAAGGGGGGGATTAAAAGGCCGCCCTCTGTCCAGCCTAATGTAATGACGTCATCCATAATCTTCCCATATTAAGCTCGTTTTCCTTAATGAGGTATTTCCATACTGTTTCCCACTTTCTAAGATCATTTTCTAGCTAATATTGTATATTGAACATAAGAAATGAGTTCGACCCTGAATTCACATCCACATCTCCCATTCATATGAAAGACTCAGACATGGGAATACTACTGAATTTGTTGAAGTCTAAGTGCATGCTAATATGTGTTGCAAAATTTTTCAAAACAGGCTACATCATCACTCAGACATTTTTATTTAATTCCTCCCTCACTGCTACTCCTGTGTACGTCTCATAATAGCTCGAAAACATGCCCCTACACCCTACTGTAGCATATACCCATTATGCCCAATAAAAATACTCAATGTACATGTATGTGAACGAGATTAGGTGGATATATATAGGAGCTGCTTCGTAAGTGTAAATTAAGGCCTTCTGCAGTTACCTTCAATCTGATGGTCTCAGCCTTAATAAAAACGACATCAGCCCCAATACGGACTGATCCACCAATAGGGTCCATTGCTTTTAGCTCCCCCATGATGTTACAAGCTGTTCCAGTAAGGGACCCAGTCTCTCATTAGCACATTCCCTTAATTTCTTAACAACACAACTGTTCTCGGTGTCATTATAGACTATGGCCTTGTAGCCACTCGTATTTTTTCTCATTGTATCATTGCTCTTATTTTTATATTCAATTCATCGACCCTACCGAACCAACCTAACCTATAATAAACAAAAAACAATTATTTCTGTAGTAATAAGATGCATTATTTTAGCGGCACATGACGTCACAAAAGCGGGTTCAGTGAGGGATTAATATTGCCTTACATTAACATAGATGTGTGACAGGCTCACAGTGACCCGACTTTTAAACTATTAGTAACGTCACAAGATGCTCAATGAGGCCTTGGCATCATACTTATTTATGTAGTATATTTAACGTTATTAATAAAAAATGGCTATACTATCCATCCCCCAACCTAACCTATCCTCATCACAGAAGGCACCAAACTGGGAAGGCTATGTAACACCATCAAACACCATCAAATGTAACACCATGTAACACCATCAAATGTGCGGAGTAATCAGAGGGTGCTAAATAGCACCAAGGATGCCAATACGAGAACAGAAACGCATAAGGCGAATGATATCAAAAGTATCCGTTTCACCAAGGATTCTATCAAGGGACAAATGACCGCGAGGGACGGTCGGAAAGGAAGAGACATGCTCATCCTGGAAGTCAGGACATTCAACAAGGATATGCACGACCGTAAGAGGGGGAATGCAATTTGGACCATAAGGAACAGGACGGCGCTTCATTAAGTGACCGAGAGTTAGGCGTGTATGGCCAATACGCAACCTCGCCAGAGCCGTTTCCAATCGCCGGTTACGGTGGTAGGAAGGAAGGCCATGAGGACACTACTCTTAAGAGTACGCTGTTTGTTACCAGTAACAGAAGACCAACAATCCTGCCAACGGGTAAGGATGGAGAAATGAATAACTGGGTAAAAGTCGGAATAAGGAATACCTTTACGGGAGATGGGACAAGAGCGGATAGCTTCCCTAGCAGCAGTGTCCGCATGCTCATTTAAAGATATACCAATATGCCTAGGAACTTGGCAAAAGTCAATTGATTTAAATTTACTGGAAATAAGAAACGACCAATGTTGAATCTCGACGACCACTGGATGGACCGGATTAAAGGATCCGAGAGTCAACGACAATCACAAACAAAGAATGACAACGAGAAAGCAGGAGACGAAGATCATGAGAATATCAGAGTTCAGCTGTGAAGATGCTAGTCTCTGGAGGTAGGCGACACACAAGTGCTGTCAGGTTAAACAACAGTAGCCTACACCGTCCATAGACTTGAACCCACCGGTGAAGATGGAAACGGAGCGGGAGTGTGAAGAAAAGTGCTCAAGGAAAAGGCATTTCAGAAACGTAGGAGGGGTAAAAACTTTAGTGATGCGGGTCAATGACGTACAAAACTTCGGAAAGGGGACTCTCCACAGGGGCAAGGAGGGAACAATATAAGGAGAAATATTTGAAATACGAACTGAAAGAGAATCCTGTAAGCGAGATAACCAGACAAAGAGGGAGGTGGTGAAGAGGAAGAGGAACTACAGGAGAGGTAAAAGTTAAAGCACGACAGAGGCGAGAGGAAGGTTGTTGGAAGGACCACGCAAGAAAGGGAGGGCAGTAGCGATCACGGCGGTCCTGAGAGACAGGAAGCCAGTGTCAACATACAACACAGGGTTTAAGAATTTACATTTTAGTCATCAACAACTTTAATCATTCATTATGCAGTGATAAGTTCAAAACTAACTACCCAAATGTCGTATTGCAATTTAATCATAGTCGTACGTTTGGCAGCGTAGCAGGTAAGCTGTCCATATAGGAACCTCCCCCAATCCATAGGTCAGTCTAACTCTAGGTCAGTTGGATATTGTGAAGCCACTGGTTTCGCAATATCTAACTTCACTGTCTCATATCTATCAACTCGACCATGTACATGTGAGCTTTGCAAGGCCCCTACACTAGGACCATTTCACCTGTGCCAGGCCAGATGCGCTGAATGCTGGATAACTAACGCCAATCCTCAGCGTCAGTGTGTTCTTTTCTGTGTACAATGTTCAGAGATGTCTCGTGGATATTATGATAAGATTTGTTCCTCGTGGTCCAAAAGGTTTTGTGCTACCTGTACGTACCATTGTGGTTATAACTGTAGAAATTACCCATGTACCTGTTGCAAGTCATAGTATATTAATAGTAACTATAGAAAAATGACAACAGCAGCGGATATTATTTTGTATTAATATTTATAACACACACGTTCTTTAACCACTGCACTGCGCAAAGCGCCTTTAGGCGCTCAGAGAGTTGTGCTTTTTGTTTTTTAATTTGGCTATATTTTAATGTTTTTTAATGTTTTCATTACTATTTGTGTTTTGAAATGGAAATAGTTGTCTTTGGAAACATTTTAACATTAAATTTACCTGAACATTTGTAAAAATAACAAAAATATGTCCTTGACAATTGCACCAAGACGTTTTTGCCGAAAATAGGTGAGCAGTGCAAGGGTTAATAACTATTAATTGCTCAATAGCAGCAGCAGTTAAAATTTATATATAAATTATTATTACTTGCAATTAGCTGTAGAGCTTTACATCTATGCAGCATTCCTTAAAGAAATACATTTGACTATGGGGCACTTGACAGCTGGGTGGACAGCGTTTCGGATTCTTATTCCTGAGGTCCTGGGCTCGATCCCCGGTGGAGGCAGACACAAATGGGCAAAATGTTTCTTTCACCCTGATGCCCCTGTTCCCTAGCAGTAAATAGGTACCTGGGCGTTAGACAGCTGCTACGGGCTGCTGCCTGGAGGTGTGTAACAAAAAGGAGGCCAGGTCGAGGAAAGGGCCGCGGGGACGCTAAGCCCCGAAATCATCTCAAGAAGATGGGAATTAACTAAAATCTACCGTTCGCATCCCCGAAGAATACCCATTTTGCATGTATCTAGATGATGTTGATCGAGTCTGATACTAGTTCAGATTCAGTGTACTCAGAAGCGTCATCTCATCAAAGCGTCCAATACGAAAGTAAGTCAATTATAGTATTCAGCAATATTATACCATTCCCCATTATTGACATTAATATAAATTTCATTATCGTCAATTATTATTATTTATATAATTTTAGGCTCACCAGCTCAACAATTAGTGGAGGAGGAATATCCTCGTGAGGGTGTTGGTGGTGGTGAGAAGCCTAGCACTAGCCAATCTCACTCACCAACACCATAAGACAATAACAGGGAAAATCTAAATCGTAAGTAGCATCCTCAATTATTAGTATATTTCAATAACGGTATTATTAAAAAACTTCCTATATTAAATTTTATTTTTGGAAACCATAATTCTTTTTACTTATGGATTCGCGACTAGAAGATGATGAGGACTCTCTGCACCTTGTTTGGGAGGCTTATTCCGATGTGGAAGCCAGTCAGTCTATTGCCAATTCTCCACAACCAGAAGTCAAATAATTTCAATGGGGGTTACATGCGCCATTCGTACAGTATCCCAGATTACGCCCAAGGGGATCCCGCTCATTATTTAACTACATATCGCGATTATTTTATACGACAATTAGAATTTGTTTGATGCCGTTCACTCCAATTTTTCTCCTGCCCTATTGATTTATCCAGATTTGTTAATTTACAACGGCTTAATCAAGAAAATGAACCTAATTTTGAGGGAGAGTTACCCATAAAGGCAAAGCAAAACACTGTCTAGACACAAAGCAGGTGTTGAGGATCAATGGATCGCTGAACTAGATAAGTTAGAACAGTTCCATGCCGAGACAGAATGCTCGAGTCTAGCTATACAGAGCATTTCTGGATTTTATATTAATTCCATAGCCGTTCAGCATCCTATCCGGCTTGGTGATTATGTACCTTATCAAGATAAATTGTGTGCTTCAAGGCATGTTTACAACCCTAAAGGAGAACAAAATGCATGTTTAATTCAATGTTTAGCAGCATGTGTGTGTACACCTCGGGGGATGACATCAGGCAACATTGTCAAGCGTTCAAAGTTCTCTAGGTGGTGTCTTAGATTTGTTCGTTGGAGTGAAGACATTGAAATTCCAACAACTTCTGGCAATATAAATAAAATAGAAAGCATGAATAAATTAAGTATATTTATTTATGTACTTGTGAAGATTACTAGTACTGTATTAGCTTGGCTAGGAAAGGCAGGGAGCATTCTGCCCGTAAAGTACCATTGCTCATGCTAGATGATCAGCATCAAGTTCTTATCAAGGACTTCAATCAATATGTCCATAACATGCGTAACCATTCAAGTAAAATGCCTAATAATCATATTTGTCTTTGTCATTTGTGGTTAATTCATTTAACCCCCGAAGCTGTGCGAGATCACGAAGAGTCATGTTAAGGGAAATTTTGAAATTTTTCCCTGAAAAACATCAAATAAGTTAAAAAAGTACAGTCATGTATTTATATCTTCTCATGCTGCATATTATGATTTTAAATGTATATTGGACCCCCCTCCTCCCTCCAATCCCCAAGGAATGATTAACAAGTGACAAAAAGCTATGGCATATGCTTATATCATCATCAACAGGGACAGGGAATTGGAGGTGGTGGAGAAATTAACTTATGGGGAATGAACCTGTTAATCATTTCATAGATACGTTAAAGAGTTCATGGAAGAGAATTAGGTCTACAATGCCTAAATATGAAATATCCATGACACGAGCACATTGGCGAGCTTACAGACGGCAAACCACAGGTGGAATGTGCTATTCCCCGTTCAAATCAGCTAAAGACAAGCACCATGACTATGCCACAGAATTCATAATAATCCAGCTGCATATTGCCGTTGGTGCAACATACTATGTAGGAATTCCTATAAACATTTGTATACTTTCTCGCACAATGCAGCTTATGACCTCGGGGTAATTTTGAATGAATTGTCTAACCTCCCTAACCGTAAAATCGATATTGCCTCCAAATATGGATTCGAGTTCGTGGAAATGGATATTGGTAAACTTCGGTTTATGGATAGCTTAGCTTTACTGAATGGTGGGCTGGATAAACTAACCAATGAATATATAAAGAGTGGTAAACTACCAGATATACCTCGTATGCTAGAAGACGTCCCTGTAGCTGCCCAACATTTATTAAAGACAGGCAAACATATTCTGTTATGATTACTTTTCTTCTCTGGATAAATTAAATAAACCCGCTCTTCCTCCCCCCGAAGCATTCTATAATAGTTTAAAACACGAGGCTATAAGTCAGACTGATTATGATCAGGCTAAGGAAGCCTTTAATTTGGCGAAATGCAAGACCATAGGGGATTACTTTAAGGTCTATTTGAAAGTGGATTCTGGACTATTGTGTGATGCTTTTACTGTCTGGCGTAAGACTATGTTAGAGCTGTACAAGTTGGAAATTACACATTATGTGTCGCTATCCAGTTTCGCGTGGGACGCCTTGTTAAAAAGTCAAGTTGTCTTGGATTACTTCTGATCCCCATTTGTATGATGTATTGCACACAAATTTAAGAGGCGGATTTACCTCTGTAGTTAGACAACACACGAGTGTAGAGAATGTACATACAGGTGCCAACCCCTCTAGCAATGATAAATATATTTTGTATTTAGATTTCAATGGGTTATACGCCACCTGCATGACAAGAATGCTTTCCCAAGGTGGTATTTGTAAATAATCTGCTGCTGAACGCAAGGATTGGACAACATTGCATGTGATGGTGATAAGGGTTATTGAGTCATGTGTGATACTAAGCATGTCAACACCCGAGGTGACCTGATATACTGATGATTTACGCTTAACCCTTTCGCACGCTAATATTTCTACTGATCTGTTGTCTGATTACAGCAAACATTTTAAATAAAGAAGATCGGAAACTCTTCAAGACAAATAGTAAATTAATTGACTTCCATCTTCCCCAAAAAGATTACTTGGCGAGTTTAAACGTGTTGCAGATGTTCATGAAACTGGGATTGGAAGATAAACACAGTTTACAAATTCAGTCAAAGCAAGTACCTCAAGGATTTTGACGAAACAAATGCCCGAGAACGTTCAAATACACCTTGAACCATTAAGGCTAAAGCTTTCAAGCGGGTCAGTTTACGGCAAAAGTTTAACCAATGTCAACCAAAATATTGTGATAAGCACTATTTAGTCACGTTTCAAGGCCAGTTTTAGAAGATTACACGTAATCCGTTCTTTAAAAGCTGCATTTTGCTGAGTGAAGATAAGTGTCATTTGCATGATCAAGAAAGAATCCCTTAGACGCTGGACTCCAAATAGACAGGCGCTAAACCCCTAATAGAGAGAGAGGCGCCAGACCCCGAA
Source organism: Procambarus clarkii (assembly GCF_040958095.1). NCBI lineage: Eukaryota > Metazoa > Arthropoda > Malacostraca > Decapoda > Cambaridae > Procambarus > Procambarus clarkii. The sequence continues at coordinate 42,602,045 of NC_091172.1, read as the reverse complement.
TAGAGAAAGGCACCTCGGTGCCAGACGGGCAGGCCTTCCATGGACCCCCTCCCCGCCAGAACCGTCGCCAAACCCGAACGCCGGACAGACACATTAGGCCCTGTTCCACGCCCAGACATGCCAGAAACCCCTCCTCCCCCTTATCCAGACAGAGCACCCCGCAGCCCCCGCCCCTGCGGACTGCCTTCCCAACCAGACGGGGTTTGGGAACCAGAGACGAACACCAGCGGGACAGGTCAGTGAACCCCCCCCCACCCTCGCCAGAAACGCTGCCAGCAACGACACAGATGGGCATGGGTGGACAGGTGGAGGGAACGCCAGGTGTCAGCAGCGCGGGAGACGAGGAGGGGGGCGCACCTAGAGAGGTCAACTGTCGTTAGCGAGATCCCCCCCATCTCGGCCTGAGCGTTCACTCCTGAGCAGAGGCTTTACTTTCGTCACGGGCCCCCTTTCCTTTCAAAAACGCCGCCAGATCGCAGCGCAGGCCTTAGAAGACCTAGAAACCCATACGTGGAGCACCCTCTGGACCCACGGGCTCCCACTAAAATCCCAATCCCCCCCTGAGGCGTAGACATGCCACCCTCTCACTGTCAGCACGCTACCTAAACCGAGCCCGCCCCATGCAACCTAACCCTATCTGCCTTAACAGCCTCCATGAGCAGATTCTACAGGCTTCCAGGTCTCTCTAGGAGTAGATCGACACCCGCCCCTTGTGCCACCTGCAGTCCACCCTATGGAATCTCGAGGAGCACAGGGACGTAGTCGTAAAGCCCGGGGACAAAGGAGCAGTCGTCATGATGTAGGACTGAGGTAATTATGAGAGAAATGGAAAGGCATCTCTCAGATACGACCACCTAGCCCGTACTCAATGGCCAGGTCGCCCTGGAGAACGCCCAAACCAGAAGCAGGACCTTGGTTCTGGATTTCTACAGGAACGAGGGACAAGGAGGGATTTTCAGAGCTGCAGCCAGGGATTTCTTCATATTCTTAAAATCTGAGCTCCCACCCCCTGTACCTGCTCCCAAAAATACACAAAGGGATTGACCCCATTACAGGTTCCTGGCCGAGGCGCCCGGCTCTCAACGGCTGTAGGGCTCCTACACGTTCAATAGCTTGGATCTGCACGGCCCTCCTCAACCCCCCTCCTGCACCTACTGGATGAAAGGTTAGTTGACAACCTATTTCCTTGTGAAACTAAGCAATCAACGACTTTATGGGACCGGTCCCAGCGCAAGCAACACTGTTCTCCTTGGACATCGTCTCCTAGTATCCTAGCATTCCCCAACGTTAAGCAGCCACGGTCGAGGCAGATTTCTTCGTCGACAACGTACACAGGATACAACAGGCCCTCAGGGACGCTGGAGTCTGGCACCCCCCCCCCCCAGCCCATCCGCTCCTGGTAGAAGCCATCTTTCACGTGATGAGGGACAGTCCTGACGTTCAACGGCGCCACCTACAGGCAAGTAAAAGTCACTGCCATTGGAGCATCTAGCAGTGTAGCCATAGCAGAAATCTTCGTCCACCAAGTTTTCGAAGTCCAAAGGATGAATCGCCCCAACAACCCTCCGATCTACTTACGCTACATAGACGACATCTTTGGAGTGATACTTGGTCTCCCCCCCCCCCAGGTTTTGGACTCTTCCATGCATGGGCAAATGCGGTTCATCCAAACCTGCATTTTACGATCGAGAGGAATGCAGAGGAGATCAATTTCCTTGACACAACAGTCTCAATTGATCCAGTCAGTAGGCTCCTCTGCACTAGAGCCTACTATAAACCGGCCAACCTACATACGTTCCTCGGATACGATTCATGTCACCCAAGGCCCCTCAAGAACTCTGCCTTTCTCCCTATGTTTATGCTTAAAAAGGATCAATAGCAACGATGAGACCCTACAGATTCGGCTCCAGGACCTCTGGGAGAAGTTCCGAAACAGAGGGTTCACAGTAGTAGTCCTCCAGCGAGCCGATAGGAACCTACGAGACTGCACAGGGGAATAACAACTTCGACCAACACGATGTGATCCCCCTAGCTCACGGCATCTTCCCTGCAACTTTCTACACGGGCCTAGAAGAACCGCTCAGAGCAGCACTCTGGGACGTGTGGACCTGGCTACATGACACGTACAGCAACCACCCGTCGTGGGACAGGTTCCCACAAGAACCCCCGATGCTGGCCTGGAGACCAGGCAAGTCCCTAAAGGACCGCCTGGTCTCTGCAGCATTACGGTAACCATATGGCTAGTACAGTGGAGTACAAGCCTAACGAGTGTTCCAGGAAGACCGAATGAAAGACAGGGGCCCTCAAAACGGCCTACCCAACTGCCTAACGAGAGGCGAACCGCCCTCCTGGAACCCATTACTGAACTGGGGATAGAAACTCTCGCACTTTAGTGAGGCCCTTCACCTTGAAACACTGAGAACTCTGGATGAGCTACTTGATGCTTTAAAAAGTGGCAGCTCTACTGCTCCGGAGAAAGATGGAGTAACGTATAACATTCTTAATTATTTAGCCGGTATAAAACTTAGTCCCTTACTTGATTTCTTTAAGATGAGTTATAGGGAGCGAAAGTTACCAAGAAAATGGAAGGAGGCTGTCATCATTCCTATACTTAAGTCAAACGGAGGCTACAGGCCTGTATCCATAACATCCTACTTTTGTAAACTGATGGAAAGTATTTTGTTATATAGGCTACTCAACCCTGTAGGTGATAACATGTCCAATAGTCTCTTTGGATTTATCAAAGGCAAAACTACTGCAGACTGTTTCAAAGTGTTTGTCTAATGTGGATAACAATTGTAGAGGACTTTACAAAAATGGAACTCAGTGTAAGGACAGTGGTGATAAGGGTGGGACCTGGGCTGTCTTCCCTAGTCAGATGATTTTCCCCCCCCATCCCCATCCACCGAGACTCTAAAGCCCCAGGGAATCAACTTGTGCCCCAATCTAACATATCCAAAACTTTTCCACTCTGCAGCCCAAGGGGGGGGGGAGGGGTCTAGTCGGGACGGCACTACCTCATCGCTGCCAAAACCAATTCTGTGTGTCTCCTAGTATCCAACTTATTACCGCAGTACATTATGTAACAATATGCACGTGTAAATAATATTACCAGTTGTGTAACTAGCTTCCCAAAATTGTCAGTTGCTTGACTTAACAAGCAACTGGGTTCAGTTTCTGAACCAATTATTTGCCTCTAACCATTGCCACCACCGCCCATGGGATGCATAATTAAAATATATATTTTAGTTAAAAAGTTCAAAAGTGCGACACTTGGTCTCCTAACACCTCAATTAAACCCAGCAGCTAAGGACTTGATTAATACCAATAACATTGGTATTAATAGTGACGAGGGCTGACAAGTGCGCTACATGCGTCACACTACAGTGTGTTTTGAGAAAGGTAAAGCTGTCCTAAAAGACACAGGAATTTAATGTTATTACAAGAGACCCAACAGAGCAGCCAGTCCTCATTAACAAAAGCCAAAGTCTATTCCATGCAACAGCCAAATCCCGTTTAAGAATGAAAAACAGTTATTACATGATTCACCTGATGGCATTTGAACACTTCTTGAACAAGTGCTTCACTGATTTTTGTACGAACCACAACTCGACAGATGCACTACAATTATTCTATTCAAACGAATGTGTTCAAAGAACAAAGTAGTAATGTACAAATTGTAGCAACAGGAGTTACACAACCTATGAAGCCACTATTACGCACAGCGTCTCGGGTAAACAAACACTTCACCCACGTAGTACAAATACAAATAATCGCCCACAGAACCTAAACACCTAACCTAACCAATGCTTAAATATGCACAGTTTGCTAATATATAGCAAAATTTATTTATATTAGAGAAAATCCCTATTTTGAAAGAACAACATGTTAAAATTGATATTCTTTGGGGTCGACCACTGGATGGAATGGACTTGCTCCGAGGACAGCTTAAACAGAATTTTTTTTAAATCTTGTGAACTCCCTCACAGAGGTAGCAAATGTAATGATTGAAGGCTTAAAAGTAGAAAGTAACAGTTTATTTTGAATCCGTAATTTTTTTGGCAATGGTAATGTGAAGATTCACAAACCTGGCTAACCCCTTAGGCCTATAATTTTGCAGATCCCCAAGACAACTTATATACTCGCAGAGATATTGAACCAAATAATCTCTACCTCCCAACCACAGTCCCTTTTAAACCTAGCAACAAATTCATCATTCTTAAAATGATAAAACTCTACATCATCTTAGCTTCCCTTGGCCTTGATAGTCGTCATTAACGTACCAGTGTTAAGGACCCTCAACATGATATTCTATACACAGTAATCACACAAACGTGACTGCATCAGTGAGAAAATCCGTAGGAGCCGTGATGAGGGTTCGAACCTATGTGTGGGTGTTCCCATGCACAAGCTTTGGTTCGAACCCTCACACGGCTTCTACTGATGTTTTCACTGATACAGTCACGTTAGTGTGATTACTCTTAGTATTAAAGGGGGAGAGTCAGAGGTAGAACATTCCTGGACGACAGAGCCAGAGTGCATGGGGGGGGGGGGGGGAGGATTGTGTGAAACTCCTAGTCAGGCTTCAGTAGAAGCTGCTGGAAATCCTTGCATGTTCAGTAGAACTCCAGGTTGCAACCCTTATACCATGTCGTGGCCTAGTTGACTAGGGCGTGCGCGTGGGATCACCCACCAAAAAGGGTCAAACCCTCATCACGGCTCGTATGGATTTTCTCATTAATACTATGTTTCCTCTTTGCTTCTAGCTGAAGATCTTTGGGTGCACTACGCTGTAATCTGAGAGTACCTCAGGGGTATACACATTGTTTAAGCTGCTGTTCCTTAAGTTGAAGGGAGTTATAGTTATCCATATATATAATGGAAACCTTTGCTCCTCAGTGGTGCCATCAATGTCTTTAAAATTGTTTTCTTCTCAATTTCTGCATATACTTCAAAATCGAAGATGTAACCATTCTTTGATTCAGCTAGTATGTTCAGCCTTACTCCATACTTACCAGACTTATTTGGATTAATCTCTCTTGAAGATAGACGGCCCGAACATGTCACTGTGCCATCATCCAGACAGATGTTTGAGGAATATAGTATGTTTTGAACTTGTTTGTTAGATATACCATTATTCTAACTTTAATGAGAACAATATTGTCTGTATTCTGTATTGTCTTTTGTAATGGTATTATTATGAGTATGAAAATACTTAGAAATCGTTATCACTTTGAAGTTATACAAAAAGAAGCTACATGCTACATTTTACCAGTACATTGATATCATTGGCATCTACATAATTCCCATCAACTGTGTCAGTCGCAAATGTTTGGCAAACACTTTTTACATTCACTTCTTCCCACTCATTATTTGCTTGGTTAGGAGCAGTGAACAGGTTGTCAGGCATTAATATTTGTTTCACATGCCAAATATGTCAGTAAATCTCTCATAATAAATAATTGAACAAGTTCCCGAGGTGTGGTTGGTGCTGGGACAGTCAAGCCTGGTGGTCCAGTAGTGGTTGGTGCTGGGACAGTCAAGCCTGGTGGTCCAGTAGTGGTTGGTGCTGGGACAGTCAAGCCTGGTGGTCCAGTAGTGGTTGGTGCTGGGACAGTCAAGCCTGGTGGTCCAGTAGAACACAGAACAAATGGTACAGTGTTGTCAGTAGACCAGGCTTCACTAGAACTGGCATGTGGGGTTCTAGTGGTAAATGATTCACCTGCACGTAGAGGCTGTATCGATAGCCATATTAACATCACTATTCATTTTGTATCTCATCCTCACCGGCTGTTTCAGTTTCTGTCACTTAACTATCAACATCTATCAATTTACATTATGAAAATATCAAGAGGGGCAGATCCCAAACCTATACACAGAAATAAAAACCACACGATACCAGAAGGCATGGCAGCATGTGCAGAATACCCCCGTTGAGAAGCAGAGGTGCAATAGGTACTCTGAGAACTAGAGACATCAGAGGCCCGAGACTGTTCGACATGCTTCCACTACGCATAAGGGGCGTAACTAGCCGACCTCTCTGTGTTTAAGAGAACCTGGCAAGCACCTCCAATGGATACCTGATCAACCAGGCTGTGAATAGCTGCATCCAACAGCCTGGTTGACCAGTCCAGCAACGAGGAGGCCTGATGGAGGACCGGGCCACACAGACGTTGAGCCCCTAAACCATCGCAAGGTAACCGTAAGCAGGAGGGTCACTCACGTTCTGCAGTGTCTAGGTCACTGCCTGAAAATTCAGCAACTAGTCTGAATTTTTTTTTGGTGAGAGTTTAACGAGTTCATACTTCTTGCAAACACTCGCTAGCTTTTCCATAGTGTTTTTTTCAAGATGGATTTGCTCTTTTCTTGATCACTATCCACCATAGAGTAAATTTAGTTAATATAAAGGCAGTAAAGAAAACTGAGGAAAAACAGGAAGCTGCAGACGTTCGGACATGGGTACAGCCCTGCGGTCACGAGTATGATCACCAAGACGCCGAGACTTATGCTTGGGTGGCTACTCACGTGGCGAGGAGACGCCTCATGGGGTATACACAGGATGGGGAAAAAGTGGGCGCGTATTTTAAAATAAGTCCCATAATCGGACAATAAATGGATTTTTAACAATTATTTTATTTCCATGAAGGAATTAACGTCATGGCCCTGAACAAGTGAGTATTGTAAATCATTGAGCGATCATCATCGACCAGGAAGTGTATATTATTATTAACAGCTGACTTATCGTCCGAGGCGAAGAGCTTCTCCTGGCCCGCGTTTCTGCACTGCTTCAGCTGATGTCTCCTATGACTTCACTCCCTCACCAGCTGTCCTCCGGTGTTGGGTGCACCCTTCAAACCTCTCCAATTTCTGGTATCCTCATTGGCTCCATATTCAAGCTTCCTCCTAGCTCAGCCCTCCACTACTGGGCTATCTCGTAGGAGTCTCAGGTCGCGTTCCCGGGGACCTTCCAGAAACCTCTTTCAGAGGTAGGGTGTTGCAAAGGCTTGTGTCTAGTAGCCAACTCGACACACTAATAAGCTACAATAGCGCTGAGAGCCACACAGCCAGTCAATACTTGTTGGCTAATATTTAACACTGTCTGCTGACCAACAGTTTCTCGGCCCGACATAACTCTTACATTAATCAAAACCCATCCTTCGAATTGACAGTACGGTTTAATACTAAGTGTAATAAGTACAATTCCTGACTGCTAGGAATAGTACACAATTACACTTGTGCTGTTACATTTACCTCCCCATTTTCGGAGGAAGGGCTGCAGTGAGTAATGTTTGTCACTGCACTTTACAGACTTTGTTAACACTTTTACCTCTTTTTACCTTTAACTCTTGAATGGCCATTTCTGAACTGGTGGTACTTGTGCAAGTGTCACTGGTCACCGACTTCCTGACTCCCTCACTTCGTAGGGACTGTCTTGAAGACCTGGAGGGTGACACTGCACTGTTCACGTTTACTCCGGGGGCCAGATTCACGAAGCAGTTACGCAAGCACTTACGACCCTGTACATCTTTTCTCAATCTTTGGCGGCTTTGTTTACAATTATTAAACAGGTAATGAGCTCCGAAGCACCAGCAGGCTGTTTATAATAATAACAACTGTTGATTGGAAAGTTTTCATGCTTGTAAACTGTTTAATAAATGTAACCAAAGCCGTCAAAGATTTAGGAAAGAATGTACAAGCTCGCAAGTACTTGCGTAACCGCTTCGTGAATCTGGCCCCTGGACGTTTGGCTGATGTTCTTGGTCACTTCATTAAGCTGTGAGGCGACCCTCACTAGGCCCTCTATCAGTCTTACCTGTACAACTTCTATCGTATAAACCTCTTCAAAAGGTCATCGGCTACTCAAGTAATGCAGAGGTCATCGTTTCATATTTGAAGCTTAACTCTACAGCACAAAAGGAAATCCTGCAAAAAACTTTAAGCACTGAATCATACATCCTTCCTCGTCCAGGTCTGAGGAAACAATGACATAATTAGGGCATATGAGCTGTCTTGTAGCTCAGTGCGTCCCTGACAATCTTCGGTCACCTTTAGATTAGTGGAAGGTGCTGGGCTGTGGCCAATCATGCCTCTCGTTGCATCCTGAGTATGTCAGTGTGCCTCTAGACGGAAACCTACTCCCCTATAACTGTCACAGGCTACTAATTTGGGGAATACTAGGTTAATACCTTCCCTTGCAAATTCTTTAAAACTGGATTTTTAACAAAATCGTGAAACTCGCACTTTAATTACAAACTAAAACATTCCTTTGGTCACCTAGCACGTTTATAGGATAGATTTAAGTATCCACCTCTGGCCTGCTTGTGCTGCTCAAGACCTCGTTGTCTCAACCATGTCCTAACATTTAAGTAATCGAAGCCTGGTGTAATACACGTTTTCTTATTGATTTCATTCTTCAAAATAAGTGGTTCGTAATTGGTCAAATTCTTGTACCATCCCACAGATGCTGATGTTGGAGCTGCAGTGTTGTGGTCACTACATCTTCTGCATTTCTGTATCTCTTAATTATTTGCCTAATCCAAGCTAGATTCTGCTATGTAAACGTTTACATTTTTTCTCTTGGCTGAAAGTTTTGCAGCTTTGTCTGCAAAGGCATTCACTAGTATTCCTACTCGACTTGGCACCCAGTTGACAAATATTATGTATTATATTAAGCCTAAGACTTAATAAATATTAAGTGTTAGGCTTAATATTTTCGTCCATCTGGGAACCCTTGTTATGTGTCTCAATGTTACGTTTTGAATAACCAACATATGCCCACTGGCCAGGAGAAAGTAAAGCAGGTAAAGCATTATGACTGTCCCGCTTCTAGACGGGGCTGTGATTGCTCCTATTATATTCAGTTGCAAATTTGCCTTTTTCAGATATTGAATTTTCTGTTTGGATGTAATTTTAGAATCTATCCATACTCCAAGATATTGGCATTGAGTAACCACAGCAGGTTATTCTTGAAATAACAAGGTGCGTGATTTACCAGAGGGCCACTAACCCTAGTGGACTCTACGAGAACAGGAAGCCGGCGGCTTGAAGCTCCCCACCATTTGCCTTTATGATCTTTTCCACGTATATTTTAAAAAAGTTTTGGCAGTTACGGCTTCGAAGGGAAGGCGTTTCCATGGGTTAATGTGAATTGTAGGTGAAAAAGCGTCTCCTGTTCTCAGTCCTACATTGTGGCTTGTTAAGGTTGAAACCGTTGCTCCTTGCTTGTGATACATCTGACTGTGTGAAGAAAATATCCGAAATCTACATCCTCTAACTTGTTCAGTATTTTTGATGTTTCAATGAGATCCGCCCCGTCATGCCTGGTTTGCAGTGTTAGTCCTGTGGCCTTCAAACGTTCCTGATATGAGAGATGATTGGCGCAACCTGTCCTCTTACAAATTACGTCTGAATTTGGCCGGTTGCCAGTATCGCCGAAAAATGACGTAATTTGAAAATGAAAACTAATTGAAAAGTTTTGATTTTTTGTTAACCAAAGTAGCAAGTTAAGGGTCCTCTGGTAGGTTAGGAAGGCAGGAAGAGCTAAAGCTTCAAAACGTCATGAAAACCGTTAATTAAAAGTTACCTCTCCTAACCTAAACGTGTAAGCAGGACGACTCGAAACAGAAAACAGGACAGAACATCACTTTCGTGAGGCAATTTTAATTTCAAATTCCGTTAATTTTTGGCCACACCGGCAAACGTGCGAAAAGCTACATAATTTTAAGAGGATGGTTTGGGAATGACTTCTATTGCCTAAAGTTTCACCTTCTTCAGAGCAGCGATGTCCCTCTGAAAATAAGGTCTCCGTGCATGCAAACAGAAATCCAAATGGGGGCGCACCAGAGATTTACACAGTTGAACCATTACCGTTTTTTTCTTATCAAAAGTACGCTTGATAATCCCGAAAGTTTCGTTTGCTTTTCTGACTTGCACCCACCTGTCGTGCAACTTTTAATGAGTGGTGGATTTTGACTACAAGGTCAAATTCTTCATCAATCTGCCGTAATGTAATGTTATTAATATGGTAATCGAGGCGAGGGTTGTCTCACGTGCATGGTCTTACTTTTGTCGATATTAAAGAGCATTTGCCAGTCTTCTGACCATTTGAGGAGTTCATGTAGCTCTTTTCAAGGCTTTAATATTGTCATTTCCCTCTTTACCATAACTCTGCATCATCTGCAAATTTCATGATGTGGTTTGTAATATTCTCATCTGTCAATTATGTATATGAGAAAGGGTAGGTCCCAAAATGGACCCTTGTGGTCCCCCACCTACCACATTTCTCCGTTCTGTTTCGTTTCCATTTAGCACATCTAGAAAATCCTTTGTTTTCTTTCCATCAACCAGTGTTTTACCCGTTCTAATATTTTAGTATTTATTCTATGGACCTGTAATTTGCTTGTCAGTCTTTCATGTGGTTTCTTATCAAAACCTTTAGCAAAACCCATGTATACTACATTCACTGAAAGGTCTTTTTGTAGCTGGTTACCGTTTCCAATAATGTGAGCAAGTTCGTATGGCAGAATGTGGTTTTTAACAATCATGTGGTTCAGATTGTAAAAGATTGTACATTGACAGATTGTGAATGATTCCCTCCCTGAGGATTCTCTCCATGAGTTTGCAGATGTATGATGTCAAGCCGATTGGTTGGTAGTTTTATACCGAGCTCTTTCTGCGTTTTTTTTTTAAATTGGAAATACGCAAATGTCACCCCCAATCTAGGGGGACATCCTCTTTGTCCCGATATTCTGTGTAAAGTAGTTTCAGCAGTAGGTATAGTTCTTCTGCCAGTTCCTTTAAGACTTTGGATTTGATTCCATCCACACCTGGGGCTTTCGAGTCTTTTAGCCTGTGAGTGCAGTCACCCCGTCTCTCTGCCTTATTTCTGTGCCGATATTTTGTTTTGTCAAAATGCTGAATTCGGATGTTACTTTATCTTGCGCCACTTGTGCTTTATTCATAAGTGAAGGACCTGTGACAACTGCTGCTATATCATCGGCATAGCTTAGCAATTTAACTCCTGCGAATGTCCTGGTAACGAGGTTTTCTATATGGATGTTAAAAAGAATAGAACTGAGGACGACTCCTTGTGGAGTACCACTCTCATACAAGTGTAGTCTGACACTTGGCCCTTCAGCTTTACTCTGGCATACCTGTGAATAAGAATTTTGAATCCATGCTAGAATTTTCGGGCTTTTTATAACTAATTTATGTAAAAATGCTTGTTGGCCTCCAAGTTCGAATGCTTTTTCCTAGATCAGGGAAGATGACTAACCGAACCTGAGTTGACTCTTACTAGTAATGTTGCTATGCAGATTCCAGTACCTACTCTAGTAAAACCATATATATTCTTAGGCAGATCTCCAGTCTTTCACAGTAGCCTCTAAGACCATCAGTTCAGCAATTTTATTAATTCGTTATGTTAACGAAATTGGTCTAATTGCCAGGGTCTTTCGGCTTAGCAATCGGCATGATGTCTGCTTTCTTCCAAGAGGTCGGTAGTTTGTCGAACTCCCAAGATGCATTGATAACGTACAATATCCCTTGTTCTCCAGCAGGACATGCGTATGCAATCACCGAGTATGTAATGTTATCAGCACCTGGTGCAGTGTCATTGCCACCTTTTTTGGCTTTGATTAGTTCTTGTTTAGTAACGAGTCACATTCGTCATTTGTAGCTATGCTTTTTCGAATGGCTGTCAACTTCTGTTTTTCCTTTCCATCTTCTGACCTTTGCAGGAAGCTGGTATGAAGCTTCACCCGCAAACAAGACAGCAAGTCACTCAGCCTCCTGCAATGGTTAAATACATGCATGTTGTCGGGGTGGTCGACGTAACTGTTTTAATCTGTCTCCATATCTTTCAAAGACCTATGTTTATTTAGAGTAACTAAACTCAAACCATCTTGCCGCCTCTCTTTAGAAACTGGTCTAGCTTCATATATCACTGCTCTTAGCAGAGTTATTCTTTCATGTGTGCAGTTTCTCTAGAGATTTATTGTTGACTCTGGTGTTTTGTTCTCTAACTTCACTACCGTAGAACCTATAGTTCTTTCGTTTTGTGTTTCCTGGAATAGCTGTTTCAGCAGCTGTAATGGCTTCCTGGAGATTGGTCTCGTGTCCAAATCTTTAGGTGGAGAGTATGTAGTAGGCCATTTTCAAGCTCGTTCTGGTATATATTCCAGTTGGCCTTTATTACAGTCAACGTAGGTTGTGTGTGGGTGGTGTTGGAGATCTTTCCATGTTTAGTGTTGTGATAGTAGCATAGTGGTCACTGGAGATCACCAGGTCTACTTCACACTTCGCCTGATGCTTGAATGCAGTTGCAATTAACTTTAGAACCTCCTTGAATGTGTGAGGGGGGGGGGGAGATTCTCCAGGGTTAAGAAGTGTAATCTCGGGTACTTCTCAGAACTTTAGCTAAATGGCTCATCTGCATTGGCTGGCCCAGTCACGCCTTCCTAGTGATTATAAGCATTAAAATCCAAGGTAATAATTATATCAAGCATATCCATGGCAAGCACTTCCTCTGCTAGTTTAAATATAGGGGCTTTAGACGTTACATACGAGGAGCTCAATAGCAGCCATATTCACTGTTACTGCTAATACCTCTACTCATCACCCCATGAATCTGGGTCTATTTTCTTGCATAATATAGTGTTACGTGACAAGGATCATTAACCCTTAGTGTCCTTTGTCCATGCGGTATAATACAATAATATCCAGCTAATTTGCAGGATTTTATGGCTGGGTAGACAGATTCATGCAAAACTGCTGCTTTTGCACCGATTGCAGCTTACAGAAGTGATTTTTTATTTCCAAGACATCGTTTGTTCCAATGCAGAATTCGTAATGAACAGATAACGGTTTCTGTTGGTGTTGCCTTTCCTAGTATAACTCCTCTTCGGAACCAACAACCAGTCTCTACTTCGTTAGCAGTGTTGCTGCAAATCGGACTGAATTGATTGTTCATGGGTGTAGTACAAGATTCCGTTGATCTTGAATCGCCACTGCTTCCTGCAGTTGCTTTTGGGGATCTTTATGGTCTGATGTGACTACCCGACTGTTAGTGGTAGTTTGTATGTCCATGTGTTTTCCTCTTGTGCTCTGTCTTGTCTTGTACTGTTTCTTGTGTAACTGGTGTGCTGCACGATCTTCTCCATTATTACACAAGTGATTGCTCGAGTCTTGTTACGAGGTATTCTGCGTCATCTGTATGCAATTTTTAATGGTCTTTGCCATGATCTTCAATGTTTTTTGAGCAAGACCTCGTTAAACTGTCAATCTGTTTTGTTGAAACCGAAAGTGATTGTATTTTGTTTCCATGTTGTATTTCTGCAGTGGGTTTGTGCGTTTTCTGATTTGGAGTTGCTCGAGTTGTGTAATGCATTGTGTTCTATAAGCGTTGGCATCTGTTGTGTCTGTGCACGAGTGTTCCAGACGATGTTGGTGCATGTACTGCTGGTCTGTGATTATCCTGACCAAAGCTGTCTGCACCTTTACTTTCCATTTGGTTGTTCTCCAGGAATAATATTTCATCCTCAGCTTGGACATTTGGCTGTTGTGGTCTGGTATCCCTTGGGCTTGGCTGTTGTGGTCTGGTTTCCCTTGGGCTTGGCTGTTGTGGTCTGGTTTCCCTTGGGCTTGGCTGTTGTGGTCTGGTTTCCCTTGGGCTTGGCTGTTGTGGTCTGGTTTCCCTTGGGCTTGGCTGTTGTGGTCTGGTTTCCCTTGGGCTTGGCTGTTGTGGTCTGGTTTCCCTTGGGCTTGGCTGTTGTGGTCTGGTTTCCCTTGGGCTTGGCTGTTGTGGTCTGGTTTCCCTTGGGCTTGGCTGTTGTGGTCTGGTTTCCCTTGGGCTTGGCTGTTGTGGTCTGGTTTCCCTTGGGCTTGGCTGTTGTGGTCTGGTTTCCCTTGGGCTTGGCTGTACAGTTTTTGGTTGGATGCCCCAGGCTGTACACTCTGCATCTCTCTAGTGCAGCGTGTTTGAAGGTGGCCGTAATTTCTGACCCGAAGTAGTGCAGGGGTTTCGGAAAGTATGGTCTGTCAATATATTCCCTAATTTCCAAGACAACGTTTCTGGCGCATGTCCAATAACAGTCATTGAATCTGACGTGTCACTGCTTTGTCTTTTTGTGCGGCACCGTTTTGCAACCAAGATTTGCATATGTTCTAGTTTTGGATCCAATGGGGAGTCTATTGGATATCACAACAGCAAGACTCTTGTGCGTCTTTCTGAAGGGTCCAGCTTTTCGAACCATTCAGGTTTTCTTTGCGGGAATGTTACCGTTTCTGGGTAATTTGCAGTCATTTGGTTTGGTTGTGTCATAATTTATCCTTGCTCGTTGACAGTGATGGAAAGTTTGAACTCTGGTTGCCTCTTTTCCATATCAGTTATACGCCATATGCTGTAGGAAAGTTGTCTATCTGTATTATGAATTTTGGAGTTTTTGAATTTTAAGTCTGCAATTTGGGAAGATGTGCCGAGTCTGACACAGGCTAGTGTGTGACTGATGCTGTCCCCTCTAGGTACATTATGTCGGGATTCTTGCTGTTAGAAGTACTTTGTGAAACCTCGACAGCAATTCTCATTTCAACTCTTCCTCTAAACTGTCCTTCCTCATTGTCTAAAAACTGCCTCCATTTCCTCTTTCTCCTCAACTTCGTTTTGACGTATCCCAGTAATGAGCCGATTCACATTCTACCTAATGCCTGAGACACTCATAGGTCTGCATAAATTTATTTCCCTTCAAAGGGAAGGGATATTAAAAATATTATAAAAATATTTTCCCATGTGGGCTTAGAGATACCTAACACCTAGTTGAGCTGTTTGGTATAGCTTTCTGTCAAGCTCAATACACCTTTTAAGGCGTACTGTGGTACATTGTGGCACTGCCCACAGGGAATTACCTGGTCGGTGATAAGGCCCTCACACACGACAAAATAAAGATCGAGAACCGGGCGACTATATCATTGTTGTAACAGTGTGGGTCGCCTGCATACTGGGGTGTGCGCTAATTTAGACATGTGGACAACAGACAGTCAACAACGATATTTATCCAAGCATTGCAGAAGAAATCTGCAACGTTCCTTCCAAACAATAGTGGGACATGCACTCCTGGCGGGCGGACACAAATACAGTCAACATGTTACATCAACAGCTTTTGAATCTGGGTATTGATGGGTTATTCCTCACAAAGCTGCGACGACTTGAGCTTATGATTGCTCATAATCTGAAGTTGTTATATCTTCGACCAAATTCTTAATGGATCGACCCAGCCATTATGTAATATTTTTATTAGCGTCTTTGCCTTCAGACAATGCTTACATGCTAGATCCCTCCCACTTATTAAAGATTCTAGACCACCACTCTTGGCCGCGCACACTCCTGGCGCGCGCGCGCACTTAGGCAGTTAACATGTAACATCAGCTGCAGAAATCTTTCCTCGTATCACTGGAAACTGCTGCAAACCCAGAATGTTTCGTCTGAGAATAACACAAGATCATTACCTCCAACAGATGCTACGCATGGATTGTCCACAAGAGTAGCGAGGGCAGCCAAGTACCATATTCTTACAGACGTCCCCGACTGTGTACGCCACCAGCAATCTCTAGCAGCTTCAAGCCTCAGTACTACAGGTACAAACGTTACCATCATCCTCCTCCTGGTGGTTCCTGAACCTCGGGCAGCTGTAAGTGCTTGACCACAGTGGCCACCCATCTGTGGTCACAGCCACCATCTTGTGTAAATAACGACACCTGGATGTGGATTTGATTTTCAAGAACTTACTATTTGTGTGTTGAATTGTCTATCACTGATTGGTCCATGCATCATAGTCCACATCAATGTGCCTGAACAGGTGAAGGCCGAGTCTTGGAGACGAAGATTACCTGACCCATCCCTGGCGTGTCCAGCACTGGGCTGGCTCAGTGTAGGACACGTAGGATATTTCCGCTACACTTACCGACTTTCCTCAGGAGAGTCGGCAAGTATAGCGGAAATATATATTATTTAAAAACGCACATCTGAACACTTTGTAGAGATCATTAAATGTTCTTTGTTATGCATAGTTGATACCTGGTTGATGGGGTTGTTCTTACTACAGTGGCTACTAAGTTGATATCAGTATGTTGACGAACTTTTGTAAATCGTTGAAATTTGGGCAGTGAGAAGTCATTAGTGAAGCAAGTCACAGTGTTAAGAAAGCGTTCCCCTCGAGAGGGTTGAGTAGCCACCCAGTTGGATTGGTGTGTACCTCTCTGGTCCACAGAGCAATCACACTAACGTGATTTATCCATAAGAAAATAAGAAGCCGTGATGAGGATTCGAACCTATGCGCTGGGCATTCCCAAGAACACGCCCTAGACAATCATGCCATGTTAGGGTTAAAGGATTGCAGCCTTGGGTTCAACTGAACCCTCTAGGCTGCAGTGGAAACCCCTGGAACCCCCGAGATATAAGTGGAATCCCAGGTTGCAGTCGTTTTACCATGTAGTGGCCTGGTTGTCCGGGGCGTGTGCCTGGGAATGCCCAGCACATAGGTTGCCTGTGCGCATGAGCGCTATTTTAAGTCGGTAAATAAATATTTACATTATGTGAGTTCAAACACACATTATAATGTTAATTCTCATAAATTCAAGTGTCCGTGTCTATATCTGAGATTTATGATTTAACACAATTTAATTGACACTAGATTATCCTTAATACTCATGTATCAACATTAAAAAAAAAATTATTTACTTTGTGTCAACCTTTTTTCTTCATTTTTATTTTTAATACACTGGATGACTAACATCACAATTAAGTTAGGCAAGTTTGATTGGGTTAGAGCATTAATGTACGATTCATAACGCTAGTTAACAAGACAAACAGTGAAGCTTGCACTATGGGTCACTGTTAGATGGAGGAGCTGGTAGGTGGTGGATAACGGCATGAACCGTTAGATGAATGGTGGATTAACACGACGATGCATCGCTGGTGGTTAATGGCGCTTTAACAGGGTGCACTGAGAGATATTTGGTGTTAGTATCACACTTAATTCACTCCCGTACATACAATAAACTTTGTTAGGTAAGGAGAGTTAGTGATGCAGAGACATTATTTACACTAATTGCTAAGAGTGGGAGGAGGCGGGACGGGGAGGACCATTTTGTCAGCTGCTGAATGGACGGGGGAGACGGCCACGACTGTCAGCTTTTTTTTTTTTTTTTTTTTTTTTTGGCAGGGATATTCCTGCGCGGCCCTAAGCCTCTGGCTGGCCCACTAAGTGTTGCTCCTTTCTGTTTTACTTGGGCGGAGTACGAGTATTTATGACTCGTATGGTCGCTTCAGTACTATTTTGCCCTATGTGATTAACAACAACAACTGCTCTGTTTAATATAAGTTGAAATCTTAGTGCACAGTTACAATCCCATTGTGTTAGATAATGTTCCAGTGGTCTGTCAGGAATTTATCCACAGTGTTGACATTTCCTCTCATCTTCCGGAAACTAAGCCTATTTCCCATGCACATTGTTATCCAAGCCTGATGCTATGTAAATGTACTTGTGTTGTTCTATGTCAGCTGACGGATGAGAGGGGAGACAGTCACGACTGTCAGCTGACGGATGAGAGGGGAGACAGTCACGACTGTCAGCTGACGGATGAGAGGGGAGACAGTCACGACTGTCAGCTGACGGATGAGAGGGGAGACAGCCACGACTGTTTTGCACTTGTACGGGAAAGAATTCATTGCTAACAGTTATTGTATTTCACTCCCCCTAAACGTTCGTTCATGCTTGCACTAACCTCGACATGCATATCTACCGACTGTAAACCTTAATTGTTTCACAGAATCAATTTAAAACGTTCCTTGAAATAACCTGAACATTATTATTCTTTGTAAATCCTTATTTGCTTCACTGAAACTGACCATTTGAAACTCTTTCCTAAACGTTTCAACCCGAAACTTAAGCCTAATACTTATTGTATCTCTCTTGCTAATCCTTACAGTATACAAAATTATCTACTGTACGAATCAGTTTGAAACTTTTGTAATGCTCCTCGATTTTCCAATCATTCCCAAGAATGTTGCCATGAAAATTACAGTTGAAACACCATACTTCCACTACCTAACCTTCGATACATTTAGAAAAACTGTACGAATCATTTTGATTTTTCCTTTTAACATCCTGAAGAACTTATGCCCTTAACTATTTTATTTTGAAAAAAAAAAATCCGTTTACTAAGCTTGCAACTTTGCATGCAACACCTTGCAACGTGACCAACATTTTCAATCCTTGCAATGGCTTTGCAACCCAGGACAAAAGGTATCCGTTACATCCTCAATTCCTATACTATAGCCCTCTGCTAGAACTATTTAATTAAAGTCTGAGGCATGATATCTTACCTGACCGCTGGATACCGACTAATAATACCAATACATAATAATGCCAAATTCACACAAATTCTGACCCATGAGAAAATCAGTAGGATCCGTGAGCAGGAGTCGAACCTTTGCTCTGGGGACTCCCAAGCAAATACCTTAGAAAATTGTACCACGATATGGTCAAAAGAATTGCAATCTGGTAAGCTTTTTAGTAACCAGAGCAGAGGATCGAATCCTACTCGCAAGCTCCTTCTCATTTCCTCATTGATAAATCACATTCATGCGATTTCTTTGTGCCTTCAGACCCCCATCTCTGACATCCTGTATGTATAAAGTTCTTGACAGGATTATACTCGTCAGGTTAACGTTCCAAATTAGCCCCAACTTACTCCTAAGCTGTATTATTGCCTTCCTGCAAGAAGCATTCAAGCTTGCTCTGATGAATACTCTGTTAGAGACCACCTTCTCTGCTGGAATTTATGACCTCAAAGCCGCTTTTGATACAGCAAAAAGGATAAATATTCTTTGAACAGTTTGCCTCTTTTTTGAGTTTTTGGAAGACTATTGACATAGCTCAAGGGGTACCTGAATATCAGAACCGTCTCAGTTATTTCGAGTCAAAAGTAAACATTCTGCACCCATTGATTTGGGTACACCCTGGGAGTAGAGTGCTTTGCCCAACACTGTTCAATGTCCTAATACACAAAACCTGGTATTTTCACACTATGATCAAGCTGTCATCTGTTATGTCGACGACATTTGTTTTGTTCTAAATATCCAAACCAGACTGCAATCTCCTAGATTCACTCGCTGCTAAAATCATTGAATTTTGTCTAACTTAATCCATCGCTCTTTCTCCCAAAACACAACCAGTGCGCCTCTAGCTTTCAAAGTTAACAACTAAACTATAGAAACATGTGGGCAGCACAAATATCTTGTAGTAGGAATCATCAGTGACATTGTAAACGACATACATTGTAGGTTAAAAAGCCAAATCACTGAAAAAACTTACTAGTAAGAATATTAGTATAAATGTTAAATATGCTAGACTATTCAACATGTTTGTTAGATCCCTAGTTGATTATCATGCCTTGCACTTAGCTTCCCCGCCTCGGTTTTGAACAAACTAGAAGTAATACAGAATGAAGCCATGAGGGTATTTCTTGGTGCCCCAAGAAGCACAAGAATCAACATTAGGAAAGAATTGAAGCTTTCAACCATACTAGAGAATCATCGAAGTGAACACGTCCTTTTCCCTGTAGATCATGAAAGACCTTACATCTCCAGCATTGCTCATACATTATTCAGAGCCGTTTGCACACTATTAAGTGGTGCAACATACCAACTCACTCCTTTTGTTAATGGCCGAGTAAAAATGGCTACAATCATAAAACTGTGCATTCCTTTTAAATGCATTATTCCTGTCTCTGATATCCCTCTTCGTCTGTACACACAATTCAAGTACCAAATACAACCACCACTAAGAAGGTTAATTAGAATCCTGCTCTTTCCAAAGCTGTCACACTTTAAAAAATTTCCTCATCAAAATTTTGAAGAGCCCACGAGAACTGTTCACATCGATATCGGAGTCCAGACATATACAGGACGGACCGCAATAGCATCCAGGTTTTACAGAAACAATACTGCCACACAGACTATCAGCGTCTGTTTAAACAACTGGCTGACCTACAACTAGCTACCAGTACATTAAAAGTGAAAGGAGAAATAATTTTATGCTTCAATGTCTGCTCTTTAAAAAAGTTTCATGTACGACCGACAGTAAGAGCTTTATAATTGGACTTTTAAATAACCTGCTGACTGCACAGTATAAAGGGTTTAGAATCTCTTGTATGGATACCATCTCACAAATATAACCCACCATAATGTCAAACACTGCAGCCAAATTTGTGTGAAAGAAGGATGAAGGTGAATTAAACCTAGGTATCCCCATCTCTGTTGTCAAAAACTTTGTTCCTAACAATCAGGTCTAACAGAGAAACTACACACTTCCAACGGCCTGAAAACACCTGTATAAAAACCTGTGATTTGTTTAAATCCGAAACCTATAGAAATGTTCAGCACAAAACGTCCACCACTCTGACACTACAGAAAATGCGTCAGGCCCGACCGACCTGCACAAGACGTTCTTAACATACCGAGAACCTGCACATTAACCACAATATATGAAGGCAACATTTGTCAGTACACACTATAAAAGCCATCGACACACTGGCCTGACTACCAGAAAATAAGAATTATGAATGACCTTCCACTTCCGACAAAATATTTCTTTGACAACCACAAAATGAAGGCAAGATTCCTCCAATACCACACTGACTACTTTGACGGTAATGCTGGTGTGCCACAAGGCTGTGTACTGGCGCCAACATTACACTACACACTGCAGAGGGAAGGAAGGAAGGGTACGAGTGGCGGCCCTGCTGATAAGTCTAGTTTTAAGGAGATGGGTACCCCGGGCTGCGAGGAGTTCCGAGACTATGTAACAGGCACCATGACAAAGCAGCTTTGATATATATAACCCTCCATTAAATAACAGACCCCGGCAAGATTATGACAAAGTTCATACTATAACAGAGGGCAAACTTTGTCGCCTGTTAGAAATCGATCCCAGCTCAATCATGGAGACTTCAACCATGGATAGATACAATAAACGTATAATGGCACATAGTGAGCTAAACTATTGGACATGGCAACAAGCAGCTTTTTAAGCCCACATGTATCAGAACCCACGTGACTATAGGTAATGATGAACCAGCTTGACTACCTAGAATTCTCTAAACGATTCACATATGAGAAATTAATTCCGAGGCCCCATGGACATGAATGATCACTGATTTGAAGTTTGAATATATGGTGGAAGTAGGGATAACTTACTAATGGAAGGGACCAGAAAGCCAAAGCCTGGCATACCAAAAGGGAAATTACAAGAAAACAAAACATAATATAAAAACCATAGTATCAAATCTAAATGATAAAGGCTACACAGACATGAACAACTACATCACCCATTAGAATAAGATGACAATTTTGTCCTGGTACGAGAGAATGAAATTTCCCGACTGTGTTAAGTTGTGCGAGTGAGTATGGCCAGATGTATATCAGCGAGGAATCTCCAGGAGTGCATATCCATCCGAGCACTCTTGTATCCTCTGGTCTGGGACCAAGGTCTGCCTCGCTGGGTATCTATGGGCAGACCTCGGGCTGTGATGGCCAAGGATATTGCAAGAGTCGTTGCATTGCCTTGATCACTAGGGCTGATTACACAAGCCATCAGTGGAACTCAGTGGTTCCAGTCACAGGGACAGAACTTTGAGGGTGTTTCGTGCTCCCAAGCCAAAATGGTTCACTCCCACGTTAAGGCAGGTCTCAACCTCACTCGGTACTTTTCAATGACATCATGAAACAAAGATTACTTGTGTATGGAATTGTCATTAGTTCAGGCATTTGTCTGTCTACTATTTGTCTCTTCGTTCACAGGATCATTGGACAAAGGGACACTAGACCATATGAGACTTTCAGACTCCCCGGCCAGTCCGTGCAGCAAGCACCGAACTGTTAGATCCACTCAACCGCATCAACTTAGAGAAAACCTGAAGCCAGGGAGTCTCTTCTACCTTTGTCTATGTGATAACGATAGAACTAGTACTCCAAGCAGATCTAGATAAATTATGGACTAAGAATTTCAAGGAGTACCTAGGCCGTACTCCTGACTCTTACAGAACCATATTTTTACATCTAGTAAAAGACGGTAGATTAGATGAATTAGTTTTAGAGCAATATCCTGATGAGGATGGAAGTTGTTGCTAAACTTAGAATGCAGGAATTAGATCTCCAGTTCAAGCAGATTGAGCTTGAGAACATTGAGAGTGTAGAAGAGACTAAGCAGAGATAAGCAGAGTTAGAATTAGCTAAACATAATAAAAAAGAAGCTAAACATAGTAAAGAAGAATACATTAAGCAGTTATTTATTAAACAAATGGCTGAGGCGCAGATTAAGCTCGAATATAGGAAGCTAGAAGCGGCTGCCGCCGCTGCTAGTAAGGATTCAAAGGGGCCTTTGGGTAGTTCGTCAATTAGTGGACTTCATCTCCCTACGGGTTTAAAGTTGCCCCAATTTAACGAGAAGGACCCAGAGCTATTTTTCTGCACTTTGCCAAAGTCGCAACAAGTTTGAAATGGCCAGATGATTCTTGGGTGACCATGATGCAAGGTCAGTTGCGAGGGAAAGCGCAGCAGATTTTTGCCGCCCTCCCTTTTGAGGATAGTTTTTACTACCCTACTGTAAAGAAAAAACGGATTTTGCAAGCATATGAATTAAATGCAGAAGCCTTAAGACAAAAGGTTAGGGGGTCTTAAACATACACCTGATCAGACTTACCAATTATGCTCGATTAAAAGGGTCATACTTTGACAGGTGGTTAAATAGTAAGAATTCTCAATTTTGTGTCAAACAGCTCATAATAATAGAGGAACTCTTGTCTTGTTGGCCTAAGAAGTTGACCGTGACACTAGCCACAGGTAAACGTGAATACAACGATGTACATGACCTAGCTAGGTTGGCGGATGAGCACGAGACCATTCATAGGATCTCTTATAGTAACCACCATATAGCACCTAAAGGTTTCACTTCTAGACAAAATACTTCTAGGAAATCAGGGAGTAGTCATTATAATGCTAAGTGAGCTCTTACCTCCAGGGCAGACCAGGCATCTGGTAAATCTAAGGTTACTCTTAACCCAAATAGAGCCACCGCAGAGTCGAAAAGTTCGACTGGTATAAACCAATGTACATTGTCATAGAAAAGGACATGTTGTCCGTAATTGCTTTAGTTTAC
Organism: Procambarus clarkii; assembly: GCF_040958095.1. Classification (NCBI taxonomy): domain Eukaryota; kingdom Metazoa; phylum Arthropoda; class Malacostraca; order Decapoda; family Cambaridae; genus Procambarus; species Procambarus clarkii. The sequence continues at coordinate 42,578,832 of NC_091172.1, read as the reverse complement.
ACCCAGAATTACGCCCAAATGCCTTTATTGTGAGTAAACGAAGGCAGGGTCATCATTCAGAAACTTTTGATACGGGCAAGTCAACATGGCTCGCTGGTTTTGACCCTTTTATAATACATGTTAAAATGGTAGGAGTTGAAAATGACTGGGAACCTGTAGTGCTCTTCAGGGATACTGGTGCATCGCTAACTTTGATAACTTCTCGTATGTTGTTCAAGCTCAAGAAGATTGACCAGGACGAAGTTATGCTTATACAGGGTATAGCAGAGGCTGTGCAACATGTGCAAGTATATATTTCATCCCCCTATACTCCTGGTCTGTGTACTGTAGGTGTGTGAGATACCTTGCCCATATCTGGGGTAGATATAATTCTAGGGAATGACATTGCGGGCACCTCAATGGATAGTCATCTTCCCATTATCATAAGTGATCCAGGTATAGTTTTCTCAGACGAGTGAGATTTCTCCAGTGGTGTATCCCACCTGCGCCGTCACCAGATCTCAAGCTGCCAAGTCTCAGATTGATGTTTCCAAATCTACAACCGGAGGGATGGCTGGAAAACCTCTAACGATAGAACCGGACATCGACTTAGCAGATACGTTTATGCACATTTGGATGATGATAGTGCAGTTAAGGATGTTGTGCCAAGTGATGAAGTTGTACCTTCTGTGACTGCCTATACCCCTATTTCTTCTGTTAAATCCCACACATTAGCTCAACTCCAGGAAAGTGATCCAGTTTACGAGCATGCTTTTCCCGAACCTGCTCCAGAGGAAGAGGCTTCGACAGAGGATGTTGGTTATTTCTTCCTTAATAAGATGTTGCTCAGATGAAGGAAGTTATCTCCCTCTTCAGACGACTGTGAGAAGGTTACCCCGCTCGTAGTTCCAAAAGAATATAGAGAAGTCCTCACAGCCGCTCACGACGATCAAGGGATAAGTCGCATGTTGTACCATGTAACCAAATTCTTTTACTAGCCCAGTCTGAAGAAATGCATTTCCAGATATTGTAGACAGTGTGAAACCTGTCTAGTGGTTGGAAAGCCCAACCAAGTTGTTCCAAAATCTCCCTTACCTCCAATTGTCGTTCCACGTGAACCGTTCACTCTCATCGTGCTAGATTGTGTAGGACCTTCAAGTCAGTTCAAGTCAGGTCATGTCTACATAATTACTTTTGTGCGTTTCAACCAGATTCGTTGAAGCAAGTAATTATCAAAAGGCAGCACCAAACCGGGAAAGCTATGTAGCACCATCAAATGTGCGGAATAACCAGAGGGCGCTAAATATCACCAGGGACGCCAATACGAGAACAAAAACGCACAAGGCGAACGGTATCAAGTAAGTAATTATCAAAAGAAGGCACCAAACCGGGAAGGCTATGTAGCACCATCAAATACGCAAAATAATCAGAGGGCGCTAAATATCACCAAGGATGCCAATACGAGAACAAAAACGCATAAGGCGAACGATATCAAAAGTATCCGAGTCACCAAGAATTCTATCGAGGGACAGGTGACCGCGAGGGGCGGTCGGAAAGCAAGACACACGCTCGTCCTGGAAGTCAGGACATTCAAGAAGGACATGCACGACCGTAAGAGGGACAATGCAACTAGGACAATAAGGAGCAGGGCGGCGCTCCATCAAGTGACCATGGGTTAAGCGAGTATGGCCAATACGCAACCTCGCCAGAGCTGTTTCCCACCGTCGGTTACGGTGGAAGGAGGACGGCCACGAGGAAACACAACATTTAAGAGTACGTAGCTTGTTACCAGTAACAGACAACCAAGAAGCCTGCCAGCGGGTAAGGACTGAGGAATGGATAACCGGGTAAAAGTCGGAATACGGAATGCCTTTACGAGAGATGGGACAAGAGCGGACAGCTTCCTTAGCGGCAGCATCCGCACGCTCATTTAAAGACACACCAATATGGCTGGGAACCCAACAAAACTCAACCGACTTAAATTTACTGTGAACGAGAAACAGCCAATGCTGGATCTCGACAACTACTGGATGAACCGGATTAAAGGACCCGAGAGCCATGAGGGCACTACGAGAGTCAACAACAACCACAAAGGAAGACTGACAACGAGAAAGCAGGAGACGAAGAGCATAGAGAATAGCATAAAGTTCCGCTGTAAAGATGCTAGTCTCCGGAGGCAAGCGACACATATAAGTGCGATCAGGAAAAACAACAGAGTAGCCAACACCGTCCGCTGACTTAGACCCATCGGTGAAGACAGAAACGGAGCGGGAGTGAGAAGAAAAGTGCTCGAGGAAAAGGCGTTTTAGAACCGTAGGAGGGGTAAAAGCTTTAGTGATACGGGTCAAGGAAGTACAAAACCGCGGAAGAGGGACCCTCCACGGGGGCAAAGAAGGAACAACACGAGGAGAAACATCAGAAATACGAACGGAGAGAGAATCCTGTAGGCGAGATAACCGGACAGAAAGAGGGAGGTGGTGAAGAGGAACAGGAACCGCAGGAGGGGTAAAAGTTAAAGCACGACAGAGGCGAGAGGAAGGATGTTGCAAGGACCGCGCAAGATAGCGAAGACAGTAGCGATCACGGCGGTCCTGGAGAGACAGGAAGCCAGTGTCAACATACAAGCTAAGGATGGGAGTCGAACGAAAGGCACCAGAACTGAGGCGCAACCCAGTATGGTGCAAAGCATCAAGACGGCGAAGAGTAGAAGGAGAAGCAGATGAGTAAGCAGGGCAACCATAATCGAGCTTAGACAGGACGAGAGAGGAATGTAAAGCAAGGAGAGTGCGCCTATCTGCCCCCCAAGAAGTATGGGACAAGACCCGAAGGAGGGTAAGGGCCTTAGAGCACTCAACACGGAGGTAAGAGATATGGCGAGACCAAGACAAACGAGTGTCAAGGAATAACCCCAAAAGCTTCGCGGAATCTTTGTATTCAAGGGGATGACCATAAAGTGACAAAGAGGGACGAAGAACAACCCGTTTCCGCGTAAAAGTCATGGCACAAGTCTTAGAAGTAGAGAACTTGAAGCCATGACCTGTGGCCCAAGACGACACGGCATCAATTGCAAGTTGAAGCCGGCGTTGAAGGAGAGGCGAATCATCACCCTGACAACAATGGGTAAGATCATCGACATAGAGAGCGGAGAAGACACCAGAAGGAAGAGAGGAAAGAAGACCATTGAGGGCAACAAGAAAAAGAGTAGTGCTCAGAACACTACCCTGGGGCACACCTTCGTATTGCTGAAAAGAGGGAGAGAGAGCGGTACCAAGGCGCACCTGAAAGGAACGACGAGAGAGGAAGCTGCGGAGAAAGAGAGGGAGATGACCACGAAGGCCAAAAGAATGAAGTTGAGATAGGATATGATAACGCCAAGTGGTGTCGTAAGCCTTTTCTAGGTCAAAAAGGACGGCAACAACGGAGGTCTTCGCAGCAAAAGCAGTACGAATATAGACCTCCAAGTTCACCAGGACATCTGTCGTGCTGCGGCACTTGCGGAAACCAAATTGAGAAGGGGAGAGGAGGTGATGGTGTTCCAGGAACCACATCAGACGAACGTTAACCATACGTTCAAAGAGTTTGCAGACAACTTGTGAGAGCAATAGGGCGAAAGTCCTTAGGGGAAGTACCCAGAGACCCCGGTTTGCGAACAGGGAGGACAACGGCATCGAGCCAGTCCTCAGGGACTGACGACGACTCCCAGATCCGATTATACAGACTCAGTAAATACTGAGACGTGCTCGGAGGGAGATGGCGAAGCATCTCATAATGAATACCATCGGAGGCCGCCGCCGTAGAACCGCAGAGGGCCAGGGCAGAACGAAGTTCAGAGAGAGAGAAGGGATCATTATAGGGAAGCTGAAGATGAGTGCAGAAATCTAAAGGACGAGACTCAAGGACAGGTTTACGAAGAAGGAAAGATTGGGGAAGATGAAGACCAGAGCTAACAGAAGAAAAGTGGGAACCCAGTTCGGAAGCGACCTGCAACGGGTCCGCCACAAGAGTATCATGGAGGTGAAGGACCGGTGAAACATCGGGAACGAACTTACCCGCTATCTTGCGGATACGCTTCCAGATCTGGGCCAGAGGGGTCTCGGACGTAATTGTTGAGACATAAGATGCCCAACATTCACGTTTAGCCGTACGGATGGCCCTACGGGCCACCGCACTCGCTTTCCGAAAGAAAAGAAAAGAATCGGTCGTCTGCCTACGGCGGTGCCTCTTCCAGGCTGCACGCTTACAGCGGACAGCCCGAGCACAGTCCGCATTCCACCAGGGAACGCACTTCCGTGGACCCCGAGAGGAAGAGCGAGGAATAGAGCGGAGGGCAGCGTTGAAGACAGTGTCATGAAAAAGGAGGAGAGCGCGAGAGAGAGGCAGAAGGGAGAGGTCAGGGAGAGCAGCACTGAGGGTAAATAGGGTCCAGTCTGCCTTAGCAAACTGCCACCTAGGGAAAGAGAGGGAAGGGCGAAAAGAGAAAAAGGAAACAAGGATGGGGAAATGATCACTTCCATGGAGGTCATCAAGAACCTGCCACGTGAAATCTAAGTAAAGAGAAGAAGAGCAGAGAGAAAGATCAAGACAAGAAAGGGTGTGAGTCCGAGAGTCCAAATGAGTGGGCTCACCAGAATTCAGAAGAGACAGGGAAGAAGAGAGGAGAAACGGCTCAAGGAGGCGACCCCGGGTATTCGTCAGAACGTCACCCCAAAGAGAATGACGACAATTGAAGTCACCCAGCAGGAGCACAGGCTCCGGCAAGGAGTCCAGGAGGTGTTTCAAATCAGGAAGAGAGCGCGGGACACTCGGGGGGAGATAAATGGAACAAACTGTGTACCATTTCCCCACAAAGATACGAGCAGCAGAACAATGGAGAGGCGAAGGAAAAAGTAAAGGAACAAAGGGAACATCAGCCCGAATCAAGAGAGCAGAGGAATTAGAAGCCCCAGCAATGGCCGGGGGGGGGGGGGGAGAGAAAGGAATAGCCACGAAAACGACCAGGACGAGCACCAAGCATTGGCTCCTGGAGACAGACACAAAGGGGCGAAAACCGCGAAATCAGAAGTTGGAGTTCGAGGAAATTGGCGTAATAACCTCGAACGTTCCATTGAAGAATGGACAACGACGAGAAGAGAAAGGACAAAAACAGAGAACAAGGAAGAAACAAAGGCGAAAGAGCAACAGAGCACGTTAAAGAATATCAGGGTCGGGATCAGGGTCAGCAAAGTCAGGGTTAGGGGGCATGGGTAAACTGAGCAAAGACGGAGGGAAGGAAACGGGAGAACAGATCAGAGGTGGGCGGGCAGGGTCCGGAGGAGGAGGAGGAAGAGGAGGAGACAACGGAGAGGAGCCGTCAAGGACAGCAGCAGGAGGAGGGGGAGTAGAAAGAGGGGAGCGCACCCCAGCAAGAGCAGCAACCGAAAGGGAAGCAGGGGCCAAAGAAACCTCCATAGCAGGAACAGGGGGCGCAAGCACTGAAACGGGAGGGGAAGGAGCAACAGAGCCAGGAGGAGGAGCTGAGGAAGAAAGCGAAGCCTTCTTACCCGCCGGGGAAGAGGAAGGAGAGGAGCCAGGCTTATGCTTCTGACTTAAAGAGACCGGTGTCCCAGCAACTACGTACCAGGCAACGGATTCCAGTGTCTCAACAGGAGAAGCCGAACGAGAGCACACACGACGGCCGTTAGGAGAGCGATGGACAACCGCCCGCACCGACAGGCGGCGGGGAGAGCCGATAGATGGAGGAAGAGGATGGGAAGGAGGATCGGAGGGGGACGAGGAAGAAGACACAGAAGACACGACAGACCGGGTAGAAGGAAGGGGAACCCCAGACAGAGAACCAGGAGGAGGATCCTTCGGGAGAGAACCCAAAGGAACAGAGGAGGGGGCAGTGGGCGCATCAGGGTCCAAGGCCCGGAAACGGTTGGGAGTCTGAGGAAGGTGGGAAGGACGAGGAGAGGAAGAGCGCAACACGCGAGCATAAGAGATATTAGCATAAGGCGGGAGCCGGCGAACCTGGCGCCTCGCCTCAGGAAAAGATAAACGCTCCCGGTGCTTCAGGTTGAGGACGGCTGCCTCAAGCTTGTAATGGACACACGCACGGGAGAAGGTAGGATGGGCCTCACCGCAGTTGAGGCAACGAGCCTGGGGAGAAGTGCACTCCGACTTAGAGTGACCTTCGCCACCACACAAAGGACAGAGAGAGACAGTCCCGGAGCAGCGGAGGGCACCATGCCCAAACCTCCAGCACTTGTTGCAGAGCCGAGGAGAAGGAATGTACTCCTGGACAGAGCACCTGGCACCAGCAAGAATGACAGAGGGTGGAAGGGTCCTACCATCAAAGGTAATCTTCACAACCCGGAGGGGTTGACGGCGACTACCACGAGGGGGACGAGTAAACGTGTCCACCTGGAGAATAGAATGGCCCTGGGCAGCGAGGATATGTCGAATATCGTCGTGGCAGTCGCGCAGGTCCCGAACACCGGTTGCAACATGGGGCGGGAGCAAAATAGTGCCAACACTGGCATTCAACTGAGCGTTCTTCGAGACCCGAACGGGGGTCTCGCCAAGGCAGGATAAGGCAGCCAAGCGGGAAGCAGCATCCTGAGAAGGAGCAGCAACGACACGTGTACCGAGACGAGTGGGGTTGAAAGTAATGGAGGCATCCACGGAATCAATGAGATGTCGATGAAGGGAGAAATCGTCAGGAGGCGTAGAATCAAGAGGGAGATCAAAATATTTGGCCCACGAAGCGGGACCAAACAAGGCTTGATAGGTAGCAGAACTGGAAGGAATCGAGCGAGGGCGGCCGTGACGAGGACGGCGGTGAGAACCCCCAGAGAGAGAGGGGTTAAAAGGCGCAGTAGTTACAACTAGAGAAGGAGCCGCGCCAGGGGACGAGGTAATCACCACTGGGGGCTTGGGGCTCGACCCAACCACAGAGGAGGGAGGGGAGCCAGGGGAAGGAGTCAGAGAGGCCAAAGGAGGAGCAAGGTCGGGGCCCAATGCAGCGGAGGCTACAGAGCCCGGTCTTCCAATACGGACCGACTCGGGGGCTTGGTCGCCCACCCCACGAGCCTGAGAAGGTAAGCCAGAAGCAGCCGAAACAGGGGTTATCTTGACGAAAAGAAGAATTCACTCACGAATGTGCCCCCACACCCACCATGGAGCCACAATTAGAGGCAGGACACCCAACAAGAAGCTATCGCCGATCTTGTCGGGGCCTCCTAGGGGTGCGTCGTGAGTATACGCCCCACAAACGCCACCTTAAGAAACCGACAGTCCGTCGAGATCGGGTTCAGTGACGAAGTGGGGATTGACAATAAAAGGTTCCCCTCGCTCTCGACGTCGGGTACTGCAGTTCTACGGGTGCATGAGTATGCCTCCTCAAGCACCCGGGCGTCAAAATAGAAGAAGTCCATGGAAGAACCAGAACGAGCAAAAGGTCGGCAGGAAAACGGCAAGCAGATAGGAGAAGAGGGGGGAGAAAAACGAAACAGAAGGAAAAGGAAAAGGTGCCCAGCAGAATTGGAGAGGACGGCAGCAGGAGCACAAGGCTAGAAAAGGACAGAGGACTGTCCTAAGGAGCATCACACTCCGGCAGCCGCCCACGAAGCCCCCACACGGCGACAACGAGCTGAGCGGGGAGGGGGGAACGGTATCAAAAGTATCCAATTCAGCAAGAATTCTATCGAGGGACAAGTGACCGCGAGGGGCGATCGGAAAGCATGACACGCTCGTCCTGGAAGTCAGGACATTCAACAAGGATATGCACGACAGTAAGAGGGAGAATGCAATTTGGACAATAAGGAGCAGGGTGGCGCTCCATTAAGTGACCATGAGTTAAGCGAGTAAGGCCAAGACAACCTCGCTAGAGGCGTTTCCCACCGCCGGTTACGGTAGCAGGAGGAAGGCCACGGGGGGAGAGAATGCTTATGAGTACGCAGTTTGTTACCAACAACAGAAGACCAACAACCTTGCCAACGGGCAAGGATGGAGGCAGATTCGTTGAAGCTTATCCTGTACGTAATATCAGAGCTAAGACAGTCATCCATCATCTAGTTAAATTTTTTACGTTGTTCGAACTACCTTGTGTGATACAGTTCGACAACGCTAGTAATTTTCGTTCGGTAGAGTTACGACAATTTTGTGAGAAATTCCACCTAGAACAGATTATCCAGTACGTATCACCCCAGAAGTCAAGGTGTTCTCAAAAGATTTCATCTGACCATGAAGCAGATGTTGCGGACTGTTGGCAAAGACTCCACCCGAAATTGGGATGAAGACTTACCCTTAATTTTATTCACAGCTCATAATGGCTTACAACATTCTTTGGGATGTTCTCCGTTCCAGTTAGTGTTTGGACATCAAGTGAGGGGCCCACTACAGCTGCTGCTGGAGAGAATGATGGGAAACGTTTCTTGTCATGAGGGAAGTCGGATGTTGAGTGACATTCATTCCAAGCTGAAGAAATACCAAGCCGTGGGATGTAAGCATCTGCAGACCTCGCAGTGTTAGATAAAGCCACACCATGATCAGAAATTTCGGGTGAAGTTACGACATTTTAAACTAGGTGATCTTGTTCTTGCTTTAAAAACTAGACAGGAGGCTGCCCTAGAGCATCAATTTGATAGTCTATTTGAAGTTTGTGTAAACGCTCAGACTTAACTTATAAAGTCAAAAGTCTGCAGGACCCTTCCAAGATTCTAGTCGTATACATAAATCGCTTGACGGCATTTAAAGGCTCCAGGCACTGACATGTGTAGTGCAGGACACAGTCACCCCTGATTACCATATCTCTGTAGACATACCTAATCCTATCTTTTTTTCATTCTAGTTTTGAGGCGATGTTGAGACATTTGGATGAGAAATGGGAAGAAATGAGAATCTTATTAAGCCAGTACGAAAATATGTTCGGGGACGTGCCAACCCAAACCCATGTATTAAGCCACGATATAAGGCTAACCGACACTATCCTGATTCGTATGCATCTATATCGTGTATCACCAGAAAAAAGGGATATTATTAGGAAGGAAATGGAGTTCTTTCTAGAGCATGGACTGGTAAAGCCTAAAAAGTCCTGTGTGTTCCCCTTGCTTACTAGTCCCTAAACCAGGCTGGAAGTGGCGCCTTTGTACGGATTATAGGCAGTTAAATAAGAAAACTCTAGTTGATTCCATTACCTTTGCTCGAGAATTGTATCAACCAGATTGGTCAATATAAACCCTTTGATATTTCTGGATAGGATGAAGGTGCATACTCTGAAAATTTTGAAAGAGTCATTGTATGTATGTACAATGTCAGTTTAAGTTCTGGCTGACGCCTTATCCAGGTGTTTTCCTTGAGGAAACCCTACATTTGAAAAATCCACCCTAAAATTTCCTGCTTTAATTTGAGGATACATTGTAATGGTTAAATTACCTATACCTTAGTGCTTTTGTATACTGTGCTATTGAGGTAGTAGTTGGAGCATAACATGGGGTGCAACATGTGTAATGGTTTTCTTGTAGCATATACCTATGTTCATAAATTTCTTTTGCTGTCCGTGGCAGGAGAATGTGTACACCTCGTCTCGTTGTACCCATTTTCTTGCGATGGAGGGATGTTATGCCCCACATGCGTCATGTAAATATTGGTGTTTGTGGAGGTCATAAGCTCAGTCACTTATTTTGTTAGCTTAATCTTGTAGAAATATTATTGTACAGAATAACATAAGTTTAGGTTCATACACACATACTGATGGTATGTATATACGGTGAATTAGTCATAAGCAGTGACCGCGTAATTCCTGGAACTCCATTATCTCCCTCTCCCCCCTGACCCTTGGTAAACTTCTCCAGCAGGTGTACCAACTGTATATAAAAAAGGACTTCCCTATGTGTTCACACATGACGCATATGCTTAAGTACTTTGAGGTTTTGTATATATATTATATTTGATTACGTATAGCTGTATGGACTGCTTGTAAATATGCCCACTCTGTTATTCGTGGAACGAAAGGTGGAGTGACTTGCCATATTGGCAACACAGTCATTCTCGGCCGTCCAGGCCGTTGGCAAGACATTACTACTATGGTTTCCCAGAGAGGCAGACGTCATACGTCTAGTCCTCTGGTTGTATAGTATATTATCTTATAATGTGCATTTATTTCTTAATGTTGAGTTTCCGAGAGTAATGTTATGTAAACGGATCAGGCTAACTGAAGGTGCATAGGTCAGTAGCATAATCAGTAGGTCAGATGGTAGGTGATCGTAGGTACTTATGGAATATGGAGTATTGTTACAGTGTCAAAGAATGTGATCGATTCCTTTGCCCACCTATGTCACCCTTCCCAACGGTTATGTAGGATAGTGTACCACTGCGCCGGGTTGGAGTCTGGTGTAAGCTAGGCCTATGTATTAGCCGTTACTGATATGATAGCCGATTCAATATTGATTTATTACCGAGTTAACTGATGAGTAGGTTAACTGATTTGATAGTTGACGGAGTGTGACACTAAATAGATTGCCGATTTGCTAATTGAGTGACAACTGATTTATGTGACTAGTTGAGCCATGTGTTGAAGCTCTCTTCTTTCTGATGAAAGTATCAGCTTTAGTGCATCAGTTATGTATATATTAGTTCTACGGTGACCTAATTATATGCCCCCAGTAAACTGGGGGTTGTTGTAACCAGCCTTTTTAGTAATTCCCCAGGACTCTTGACTGAAATTTGCCAGGCTTTGACCAGCGATGCTGAGTTCATGAGGTCATGACAGATGGCCACGTAGCTGCAAGTGCTCAGCCTCCCAAAACTGTGTCCGCCGTATATTCAGCTGGCTAGGTTTTGCCCGGTACTTTCCCCTCACGCTAAAACTTTCATCTTGTCAGACTCCCCTAACCCCAGCTGAAGCATCACCCTCTTGGGTATTTTTATTTATATACATTTGATTGGACTGGTGGGATAGATGACAAACAGAAGTATGGATGGAGAGAGAGGGGACGACGATTGGAATGATTGGAACACCACAACTAAATGTTCAAATAATGGGCCAGATGAATTGTTTACCACTTAAGTGGTTAACGCAACCACTTAAGTGGTTAACGCATAGAGTACTTTAGACTATACCTGTTAGAGGATCACCGCTTCAAGGTATAGTGTTAAACTATTAAAATTATTTTTTTAGGTGTTCCCTTTACCTATTGTACTTATGTGGGAATATGTATTTACTACATAATGACCAACTACGATTTGAAAAGTTTTTTCCAAGTAACTTCAATCCCTCCATACCTGCATTAGCATTTGAAAAGACCAATTTCTTGTGTCTGGTTGACCATACCTGCAATGCTGATGTACTGATGCACCCTCGTACATACCTGTAATTACACATTAAATGCATCAAAATACTAAATTGAACATCTCTGTCTTGCGGGATGTTTCTCAAACTTTACAATCTATCAGGTCGGAACTTGGTTAATCTAAAAGCTGACTTACCACAGAATGGCAAAACCCAACCTCAGACATGACTCATCTACAGCCCGTTCTCAACACAACGGCCAAGTGGTCGTTAACCCGGCAGCCAAACATGAACGTTCTCAACAACGGCCAAGTGGTCGTTAACCCGGCAGCCAAACATGAACGTTCTCAACAACGGCCAAGTGGTCGTTAACCCGGCAGCCAAACATGAACGTTCTCAACAACGGCCAAGTGGTCGTTAACCCGGCAGCCAAACATGAACGTTCTCAACAACGGCCAAGTGGTCGTTAACCCGGCAGCCAAACAAACGTTCTCAACAACGGCCAAGTGGTCGTTAACCCGGCAGCCAAACATGAACGTTCTCAACGGCCAAGTGGTCGTTAACCCGGCAGCCAAACATGAACGTTCTCAACAACGGCCAAGTGGTCGTTAACCCGGCAGCCAAACAAACGTTCTCAACAACGGCCAAGTGGTCGTTAACCCGGCAGCCAAACATGAACGTTCTCAACAACGGCCAAGTGGTCGTTAACCCGGCAGCCAAACATGAACGTTCTCAACAACGGCCAAGTGGTCGTTAACCCGGCAGCCAAACATGAACGTTCTCAACGGCCAAGTGGTCGTTAACCCGGCAGCTAAACAGGAACGTTCTCAACAACGGCCAAGTGGTCGTTAACCCGGCAGCCAAACAGGAACGTTCTCAACAACGGCCAAGTGGTCGTTAACCCGGCAGCCAAACAGGAACGTGAAGAACGCTTCACATTTAACTAGTCCTCGGTCTATGCTCGTCCGTACACTGACCCACAACAGTTCATACATTTTAACACACTAATTAAAATAGTTTTTGATATGCGACCTATTATATTATTATTTATTAGGCGAGGGAGACAGGTTGCAATACACTCACTTGCAATAATTTCATTCAACAACTATCATAGACCTATACACAATGTAAATATAAATTAATATTTACTTATATTGGACAATATAGTACTTGGTTACACTGGACGTTAATGTTAATTAAGGCGTCTCTGGGGATGGCTGCAGCGTGGACGACACTGACTCAGGATGGCTAGTGTCATTCACATGGGATGGTCAAGGGAGGGGGGTGATGTGGTGTGACGCTTGCTAGATTATAAGTCTTTGGTCCGTATTTCAAGGATTGAAATCTGATAGTTCACAAGAATCGCCTTATAACTTCTCAAATTTATCTATAATAATTTTGCATTTTTTTCCTCCTGCATTTGGTCGAACGGTCAATTTCACTATGAAGTTGACACTCGAGCTGTCGTGGAACTGTTAATCACACAGCAGTCGTTTTAGAATTTAATTTTGCTTTAATAAGTTTCCTCAAAAGTCTTAAGATAGGTAAAAGTCTTAATAGACAAAGGTATATTACTCAATATCATTATCTTAACTAATGAGTAAACCATAGCTAATTGAATTATTTTAATTAAAACCTTAACATCTTGTAACTATGCTTATTTAGACAGTCAGCAAATAAAGACTATTCTACCAAGAGAATACAATGTGATAAATTAACTAATCATCTAGAGTAACTTGCCTGTAAACCTGGCACAGGTAACCTCATGCACAGGACTGTCCAGGTGACTAATTTAGTAAAACCAATGAGGCGGGCGCTGAGCAGCACCTCTCCCCACGCCGGCCCGCGCCACACTGCCCGCCGCGCCTCTTGACTAGCTTGGCCTGATGGGTCAACTACCTGTCACATTCATTCACCTCACCTTCATTCACCTCACCTGACATGAGGCCGCCTCACATACAAATAATTCACAAGTAAAGTCACTTCAACAATATTAATATAGAGTTTATTTCTATTAATGTGAAGTATGAGCAAGTGTGAGTATGTATTAAAAGCACATACTTCACTACTGGACATTAAACCCACTACCACACCCACCTAGTAGCTTGGAAGCTCCATAACGCCTTATGTAACTTATGTTGGGGGTCTAGGCCAGGGGCCAGGTACAGTAACCGGTTACGGTGTTCAGCGTCGTGAGAGTATATATGTATTTACTGTGTGGCTGTAAGGTCGAACTCTTAGCTTTTTGACTCTGCCTTTCTAATTTTGGTTGTCTTATTTACTGATTCAAGACCTATTGTTTTCAGTGTCATATCAACTACATACACACCTCCCCCCTAGGGGAGGCTGCTAGCAAGGCTCCTAGCCCCTCGCCTTCTAAACATTCTTAGATTATTGCACTGTCTCCTTTCACACACTTCTATCATTTACATTTAAAACTTTGAATCTAATTAGCTTCAACGATTTTAAATTAACATCTTACCTGTAAATTGACAACTTATTGACAGCTCTAACATTAAAAAAGATATCTCTGACGTCCTTTTGACTCATTGGCCTCTAGTTTTTATCTATAAACCCTCGTTTTGCTGTTCCTAGCTTTGAAGAATACTGCTTTGTCTACCTTGTCAATTTTCCTTAGAATCTTGTATATTGTTATCATATTCCCTTTTCTCAACTTTCCTCGAGTGGGATAAGGTTGAGTTCTCACAATCTTGCTTCATATTTTACGCCCTTCAACTCAGGAACGAGTCTCGTTACATATCTTCGAACCTTTAATAGTTTATTATTGTCTTTTTTAGGTAAGAGTTCCATGCTGTGAATGCCTATCAAAGTGCAAGTCTCATCTTCGCTGTATATAGGGCCTAAATAGCCCCCCTTGTCAAATTTTCTGAAGGATGTACTGAAGTTGTTCAGTATGACATTATGCATCTGTTATTCTGCTAATGTGAACTTCTAGCCTAACTAATGGGGTTATGTTCTCTCCCAGGACTTTCCTCCTGATGTAAGACAATTGTTTTCCTTTTTCCTATACTGCTGGTGTTAATACGCCTGTTTCATTTTTCGTAACTTTGTATTTGGCTGGGTAAAAATTAGGCAGCCATTTTTTCAGAACATTTCTGAAGTATGTCCAAATCTGATTAAACACCTCACAAACCATCACTGTCCTTCTCATCAGTTTTGCACCATCTGAAATACTAATATGAAGGAGCCAATTTCCTGTCAGGTGATTAACAAATTAGATCAGAATGGGACCTAGAACGGAACCTTGTGGTGCTCCACTTGTAACCTCTCTCCACTCTGATGTGTCTGCACTTTTGCTTCCTTCTTGACCCACCTTAGAACTTTTCCTGTTATGCCAGCCTCACACCACAGGACACGAACCCTGTTTGCCCTGTTACGAACCCTTCGTAACCGGGTTCTTTTTAAACTATGATCCTACTCAAGTTCAGAGGACCCTAACCTTGGTGGAAATATTGTGTAATGTTTAAGGTAAATATAATAAAAGCACTTAAAATGTCCTGTTATTATTACCCTCCACCATAATATGTACAAGTCTATATGTGAGGTCGTCCTGAGAGGCGTTACTACCCCTCATGCTAACCTGCTTCACGGATGACTGACACTCTGCCTCTGACGAGGTATTCGGGGCTCCACTAGCCCTTATGCTAGCTGCCGTTATGAAGCAGTCTTCAAATGCCCCCTCCCCCCTCCCTCCTTTGCACACTCGCATTGCTCATCCGGCAATGTCCAAAGCGTTCACCTAGCCCCACATTCTAGCACCTTCCAATAGTGAAGTCCACAGTGCTCAACTAGCCCACTTGGCTAGCGCGTTCAGCAATCTGTCCTCTTAAAAATAACGTCGCTTTTGACCGTTTGCCCGTATGGCCGAATATGGACGTAATTTGAAAACAAAAAAAAAATGAAAATAAATTTGGATTTTTTTTCAACAACAGTAAGTTAAGGGTCCTCTGGTAGGTTAGGTGGGCAGGAAATTCTCAGTTTCAAAACGTTATGAAAAACGTTAATGGAAAGTTTCCTCTTCTAAGCTTGCCGAGGAAGCTGGACGACTCAAACAGAAAACGGAACAGTACGTCACTTTTGTGAGTCGATTTCATTTCAAATTACGTACAAATTTGGCCATAGTGCGCATACGAGCGAAAAGTGACGTTATTTTTAAGAGGACGGGTTGCAGGTCGATCCAAGTACTCTTCCCATGTCCCGGCTTCACTTACTTCCATTGGCGGTCCCTGATTGGTCGTCACCTTCAGCCTAGCCGACTAGAAAATGGGAAACTACGATTAATGAGAGGGACAACTGCTATAGTTCGGCATCTGGATCGGAAATAGCGACGAGGTCCGTCACATGCCCAACCATGGGCCCCTCTCAGGGCCAGTCGGTGGCTGAGCAGACAGAACACTGGACGCATGATCCTGTGATCCCAGGTTCGATCTTGGGCACCGGCGAGAAAATGGGCAGAGTTTCTTTCACCCTGATGCCCCTGTTGCCTAGCAGTATATAGGTACCTGGGAGTTAGTCAGCTGTCATGGGCTGCTTCCTGGGGATAGAGGCCTGGTCGAGGACCGGGCCGCGGGGACATTAAGCCCCGAAATCCTCTGAAGATTACCGCAAGATAACCCTCATCCCACAAGATAACCCTCAGGGCAATGTCGTGCCTAACACAAGAGCCCCCCTCTACCCACTCCTTACCCATCATCACGACAGCCAACATGCGCTTGGATCACACAGGTACTGTACGAGCTTACACACTACACGGTAACGAAGATGCGTAAAATAATAATTAAATGGCAGAACATAGAACAACATTCGATACGTAGTGGCGGATTTCATCGAGACCGACCAACCCGACATGCAACTATTAAACAGCAGGTGCATCACAAACGCTCACATAATTCTGCCCTATAGATACACTACAAACTAGTCACCGGATGAGGCACACGATGTAATTGTCAAACATCAAACAGACACAAAATTATTGACCCATTATGGCAATTCTGACACTTCAGGACATAAAACTTCACTCAAACCCTAAATCAATCATTATTAGTACCACGTACAATCGTCCCTACACCAACATACCACAAATGTAACTTGACTAGACTTCAACTACATAAACTTCCGTCATCATGATGGCTGACCTGAACGCTCAACACCCCACTTTTCACCACAACACTCCAAACCAGCACGGACATAATCTCCACGAAATATACCTGTAAAACGACTAACGTTCCTGGGACCAGACATCCACACGTCCTATGCTAACAACGGCCTCGGGCGACCTGACTTCATATTCACAAATAGATCAGGCACCCACTTACACCACACAACTCCCTGCCCCCTCATAGGCTCGGACCACATTCCTGTCACCCTCCATCTCCATCTCTCTATCTCTCTCTCTCTCTCTCTCTCTCTCTCTCTCTCTCTCTCTCTCTCTCTCTCTCTCAAAAAAAAGACCATCTTCATACAGGATCTCCCACGTTTTACATAAAACAGAGCTGACTGGGCAGTACTCACTGTATGCAAGAGACAGACCTAACATTCACATATGATGGCAAGACGCCCGAGGACATTGACACCCAACTACACCTTATACAATACAGTCACAAGCAGCGGCTGCAACAACACCGCCCATCACCCACAGGAGAAGGTACTCGTTTACCACTTCCATACGATCCAAGAGACTTACCACACTACCAAAACAGATTCATACAAAACCAGCACAGACATGGCCAAGTACTCTTGGGCCTCACTATACTCCGCAATCATATGTTCACTAGTCTTGTCAATGATCACGCCAAGCAGTTGACACCTAGTTTTTTTATTATTTATAAAATGAACACAAAATGTACAAATACACAACACAAATACAAACCCTCAAAAAAAAATTCAGGGTAAATAACTAAACCACTTTCAAACATCACAAACCCGGCAAAGGCCATACAAGTTTTCTGGCAACACTGGCAGACAATCTCTCACCCACACAGCCAAACAGCTGTGTTTGTTTTTCTTTCACCCCCAAACAGAGCCCCGGGGGCCTCGGGTATAGGTCATGAACTCATTAGACGCCTCCCTATGACGCATATCAACGGCCTGACTGCTCTCAATAATGCCTCCATTGTTCCAGATAATTTTCTCAACTCTTAAAAAACAACTACTATTCTCATCTCAAAACCAGGAAAACCACATAATTACCCCAAAAACTACCGACTAATGAACCTATTTTTTTTTTTTTTTGAGATATATACAAGAGTTGTTACAATCTTGTACAGCCACTAGTACGCGTAGCGTTTCGGGCAGGTCCCTGGAATACGATCCCCTGCCGCGAAGAATCGTTTTTTCATCCAAGTACACATTTTACTGTTGCGTTAAACAGAGGCTATAGTTAAGGAATTGCACCCAGTAAATCCTCCCCGGCCAGGATACGAACCCATGACATAGCGCCTACTTGAAACGCTCGGGAAGGTTTTCGAGCATCCAGTAAACCTCAGACTTGGACAACATCTTGAAGACAATGACCTAATTGAAAGACAGTTCTGCTTCTTATCCCACAAGTCGACGCATGACGCTCCTGTAATAGTGCTGACCTACATACTAATCAACCAGAAAGAACGCCGCAAGACAGCACTAGTGACCATAGACGTCGAGAAGGCATTCGACACAGTATGGCACGAAGGACTTTAATATAAGATGTGTAACAACTCTGACCTGCCCTTGAACAGTAAGAAACTACTCGGCAATTACTTGGACGACCGACAGATGAGGATTTGCTTTCTGAGCCTCCCCCTCTCATTATTTCCCTAATCACTCAGGGGTCCCACAAGGCTCCGTTCTTGCACCAACACAGTGTGCACTACATAAATGACATTCCCGACTATATACATCCAAAAATATCTCGTGCTATGCAACGCAGACGACATAACTAATAACGAGTCAATGCATCGATGACCTTTCAAGCCTAACACAAAGGGATATATACAATATTACATGGAAGAGCGACGGGCGAATACAGTCGAACCACTCAAAATCCACCATCACTTACTACTTCTAACACAAACGTGCTAACACAATACACGTCAAACTCTACTCGCAATCACCAACCCCTACAGATATTCCCGTCACCAAACACACTACAATACTCGGCCTAAATCTTGACAATAACTTACGAATACACTGCACACAAAACACGCCAAAGCAAAACTTAGACTATGCAGACACAAACACCCATACACCAAAAAAGGCTACACCTGTCTAAAAGCCCTAATTCTCCTTCTCATAACATACGCCCTAATGTCCCTAATGCTCAGCCAACACAAATAAAAAGCTCCAATGAATTCAAACCCAAGATCTGATGTGGATCTACAATACTTGATGTGACAACTTCATCACAAGTAAAGATCCTCCACCTCATAGTAAACACACGGCCCATAAACATATACCGGAAGCACCTGGCCAACAGGGAGACTTAGGTTAACAACTAACCGTGAACACCATGCAACATTCCTCACCAACACAATACAGACACCACAACACTGAAAACCTCTGTCATCCCGGAACAACCACCACCCACACTATTGCTGTGAGAGTTTGAGAGGGGAATAAATGATTTTTTTTTTTTTATTTTTACATGCAAGCATGCAAGTTAAAGACAATAAATACAATAAAACAACATAAGACAGCATTACATCAAGACAAGATCATAACACGAAATAGAAAACAAGTAATCACATCAAGCAAATAATGACAAAAAAAAATAGTACTATATGAAAACAAATCAGACAGAAGCACCGGTCGGAAGGGCCGACAACAAAGCACAACCTAAAACATAACAAGAAAATCATAACAATACAACATGTAAGCCAGAAAATAACACACAGGGCACAGTAACAACACAACAAATGCATGAACAAAAGCAAAAAACAGTAGGGCAAACAAACAGCCAGAGGGGCATACATCACTTCATAAAGCACAAACAAGAAATCAGGGGACATACTTTCCCGGAAAACAAGCCCACGGGAACCACACATTAAACGCTTCCCAGAGCATCCACCGCCAAGGGTCTCTGCCATCCACTGGGGAAGCCATAACATCTGGAACCCTGGCAACAAACATCCGCAAACATGGGACCCAGATGGTAGTACTGATGAGGTGAATAACCGCCACGCGTCCCCACATGCAGGGAACCTGCTCACCTTGAAAGTTCTCCGGGTCGTCAGCCAGCATCAACTCGGCAATCACTGACCAGTGACCCGATGGCATCACAGAAGCCGGCAATACGTCCCATGGTTTCCCAACGCGCACCTCACATGACGGCGCTCATCCTTCCGTAATGTCACTACCAGGCCACATCCAGCACCAGGATCCACACCATCCCTGGCAGCGGAAGCCACCCCCCCCCCCCCCACTGTGGAGAGTCCCCTGGTGGAGAAAGAACCGAAGGCACGTCCAAGACACTGGCTCCAGCACCAGCAGGCACATGCACCTCCGCCACTAGTAATTGCGAAGACAGGGACGTATCCGGATCCACACCATCAACACCCGAATACCAACAGTTACTGAAATCCCCAACATCGGCCCAGGCAGAAGACGAACGCCGGGAACGTTTGGGCTCTGGCGGGATATCGTCAGAGCCTGAAGTGGACCCAGAAACACAGGTATCACCAGCCAGACGAACCGACGCAGAACGGCAGCAGCCTCTACCACAGGGGGAACTGGGCCACACACAGCAGGAGGCTCCGCCACCACCCCAGCACCCAGCACAACTGGGACCTGAGGCAAGGACACAGGGCCAGGCGCAGCAGCCGAAGATGAGGGAGAAGACGGCGACGCCTCACAGTGAGCACCAGGAAGGCCCACGGGAGCAGCGGGGACTGACAGGAGCAGGGAGACCATCCAACGGCACAGCAATGCCCAGAGGAGGGACAGGAACAACCGGAAGCATGTCGGGCGACGCAGAGGTAGCCGCAGCAGCTAATGGGACTGCCGCCTCCTCATCCCCGGAGTCCTCCTCCAGAGGGAGTGGCAGGAAATCCTCTTCCCGGAACAAGTTGACAGGAGCAGCTGGGGCCTGATCTTGAAATGATTTCGGGGGATTTTAGTGTCCCCCCGGCCCAGTCCTCGACCAGACCTCCACCCCCAGGAAGCAGCCCGTGACAGCTGACTAACACCCAGGTACCTATTTTACTGCTAGATAACAGGGGCATAGGGTGAAAGAAACTCTGCCTATTGTTTCTCGCCGGCGCCTAGGATCGAACCCAGGACCACAGGATCACAAGTCCAGTGTGCTGTTCGCTTGGCCAACTGGCTCCGGCCTCGGAGCACCCAGCAGCCTGATGCCCCAACAGGTCACACCGGAAACAGGAACGGGGCTGGGGCATAATACACCCGGACGTAGTAACCCATCAGCCGGACAGAAGACAGTATATCCGACCGCAGGCGCATACCTAAGGTATGAATGTTCGTCTGCCTCCCAGCAAACCTCCCCAAGGAGAGCGTGTTCACCCGCACGCTGACAACAGCACCATACCTCCCGAAGTAACGCCGGAGGAGGTCTTCAGGGAACTCCAGGGGCGCCCCATGGACACTGACAAGTCAGGGCACCACTACGATCCGAGATCGCCATAGAGCCGGCATCACCTGGCAACGGCAACGTACGCCCCTCTTACCGACGGAGGAAGTCCTGGTACTACTCCTCCCTCACGAACTTGATAACAACCCGGTGGGCTGTAACAAGCTCAACACCGTAGATAGCCTCCACCAGGATACGAAGCATGTCACACATAACCATCTCGATGTCCGGATATCCAGCTTTACCAGTGAACTCCAGGCCCACGGAGTTCACATGCACAACAGGAGGAAGATCGCCCCCATGTCAGAACCGCCATGTCAACACGCAGCCAGCCAGCAGCAAACTGGGAGGGCAGAGCTGCTCACACCACCTGGCGACCAAAATGGCAAATAACCCCAACAACCCGGGAGGGTCGGCAAGACGTCCTCACTCCACGACTGCCAGGGCCGAACCTCAAGAATAAATGAAATGGTTGAGAAATTGAGCTCGGAAAATTTTTAAACATTTTCTTTAATTCTTTTAACCTTTATTCCTGTCGTGATATTCAATTAGGTCGCCTGAGGAAGGACTTGCTTAGCTAGCACACCAGTGTAGTAAGCAGCTCATTCCTCACTGGGACCATTTATGAACCAACCCGTCCTCGACTCAAGTCCATTACATCCAGCGGTCGACCCCACAGACGCATTCATAAATTTTAACATGCTTTTTATTCAAAACGGGAATTTTCTCAAGTATAAATTAATATTATAATATATTAGCATATTGTGTATATATAGGCATAGGATAGGTTAGGTTAGGTGTTTAGGTTCTGTTGGCGATTATTTGTATTTGTAGTACGTGGGTGAAGCATTTATAGCGTTGTGATTCGAACAAAATTCGTCAGTGAAGCACTTGTTCCGGATATGTTCGAACGTCAGCAGTTGTGAGTCGTGTGTAAACCGCTTTTCATTCATAAACAGGGGGTTTGGCGGGTGCATGGAATCACTTTTGGATCTTTGTTTGGAGGACGGGCTGTATGAACAATTGACTAGGCGCGAGCAAACTCCGAGACCCCAAAAAGTTGAAATCCCCTCCACTTGTCCGTCGACCTTCGCCGAAGCGAATCTAGCGAGTAGGTCCTGGGCTCTCAACAATAATTTATTGTTGTGTGGTGCCGTATATTTAGTCCAAAACCCATGAATCAGTCAATTTAATAGTAGTGTGTGACAATACACTTGCATAACAATCATGTGTGGGATGTAAGGAAAAGACAGTGTTCAACATAACTTAGTTTATTCAATAAAGTACTAACTACTACAACAAAAACAATAGAAATATCAATGATGTTACTCGAAATCCTTCCTGTGACACTATCAATGACAGCTAGACACCAGCCCCTCGGACTGCATAATGAACTAACTCGAACATAAGCGTGAACACAAAGGAACCAATGAAGCAGCAAGAATACAGATCTATAATCACACTGGCAACTATGACACAGTAGGTTCTGAAACACGTCTCCAGTAACCTTCTAACTTTTCTACGCCTCTGTGCAGTCTACACCTGCAATAGCAGTTACAATGCAATCAAATCAGTAGCCTGTCAATGACTCATCAATGACTAATGGGTTCACTGGCAACTCCAGCAACCCTTCCACAATTAATTTTTACATTAAAACTTCGTCCCACGGACGATCAACAATCGATAACAATTTGATTTACGTTAATAACAAAGTAACATTTACGTTAATAAAAAGGTAACATTTACATTAATTTAATAACTCCTACAACTGTCACTAGTAACGCGAAAATTACACAACACGCTACCCGTCGAGCATTCAGTGAGTAAATCCTATTAATCCCTGTACTTTCAGACAGCTGATTAATCGCTTTACTAGTTATGTTAATTTACGTTATCGTTTACAATCACTCAACGATGGTAAACTCTGATTTTACAATGACCAAAGTGCTAAGAGAACGGTAATCACTCGTGATTACCTTTAGAGTAATTAATTACTATCCTCAAGATCAATAATTAAACAAATACGCAACCGTTCACACTGGTTCAGCAATTTACATTAAGGTATGAATTCCAAGTGAGCCTTCCATACTCAGATCAATTCAGGTAATTAAGGACGCTAATCACCACATTTACGTTATTCTAAAATAACGTTTTATAGGTTGTGAAAATTATAGAAATTTTCCGCGTATTATTATATTATATTATATTATATAATATTATATATTATATTATATATTATATTATATATTATATTATATATATAGTATATATATATTGTGAGATTTTTCTCTACGCCTACCTCCCTTAAGAGGTGGACTACAAGTTTAAAGTCTGCTCAGGGCAGTTAAGCATGAGTCCAATAGAAAAAGGAAAAGCGGGAGCAAACCGCCAGGCCTCCACCACCAAGGGTGAAAACCTGTCCACAATAGGCCGCTGGCTCCTCCTAGTTAAACAGGACGTTAAAACTAATAAAGGGTAACCGACGGGTTCTCACAATCAAATATTTATATTTGATGTGGCGCTATGAATTGGAATTCGAATTCCCAACAACAGCCGCCTTAAGATCACATCAACATTTAATAATATGCAGAAATATGGTGGAATAATATGGTTGAAGGGTTGGCATCAGAGACTGTTTTCTACAACATAACAATTTATTAATAACAAGAGACTAACTACTACATTACTGAGTTTACATTATGTTAATGTCAATCCAGTGGCACGATAACAAACAGCTAAATAGCAACCCTTGCTGTGAGGCTGCATACTGAACTAACCTGAACACAGGTGTGCCCACTGATGACGCAATATTGCAAAACAAAGAAAAATATCACAGACTAAGTTACACCACAGCGAATGGTTACGTTATTGTACATCAAGTGGCATTTGCAACACAGCTATTCAACAGCCCCTCGTGAAGTGACAGCAGGCTCCATCTTGCTGACACTTCGGGCTGACAACATGAACTAACTGAACAAATGAAGGATATCCACTGAAGACAAAGACACAAGCAGGCAATCAATAGTGTCTCGGTTTCCCTGACAGCTACTATAATCACAAACTTAGGGGTCCTCCCGCCCCCCAGGAGAGACCCACGTAACTAGGCGGGAGTCCAACAGTGACTCCCCCCTATCACAACCCAGTGTGAACACTCTTTGCAACTCCCTACAAGAAGTTGCCCTGTTGTAAGTAACAAAGATAGGCAAGGCGGGATTCTGGGACACAGCTCCACAGATCCCTAGATGACTCTACTCTCGTCACCAGACGACAACCAAAAGAAATTGCCTAAAGTGATTAATTACGTTAATTGACTGATCGCAGCAGTCAGCAACAAAGTACTACGGTAATCACAACCAATTGTCTCCCACTAGACAACAACATGATGATACTCTACGTTAATCTTTAACACTTGTCTCTCTCTTGTTAACAATAACTCAACATATTACACCACACTTGACTCCTTGCAAGTATTCAGTGAGTAATTCTCAATTAAGGTCAAACGGACCACTAATTACATCCCCATTGAGTTACGTTAACTAAGCCTACCCTAACTTGGTAGCTTCTCCACATTCTGTGTCAAAAAATTACTAGTGAGTGTTAATTACCCTAATTAAGGCACTAATTACTTCTGAGCCATTAATTAACTGTCACCAGGACCGATAATTAATCATCCAGAAATACGTCTCACTCCGCACTGCCTAAGCAGGTCTCATCAAACACTGTGAATTCACGGGAAAGGAGTTAATTACCCTAATTAACAAGATGTGCCAATAATCCACTGTCCTCAGACAGGATATGATTAATACAACGATTTATGCTAGCTCCATGACCTTGCTTTACCGAGTCACCGGAGCTCTCCAATGTTAATTACTCCACTAATTAACCTGAGCCACTAATTGCTATACCGCTGAAAGGTAATTAGTCTCGAGCATATTGCGTTAACAAGTACTGACAGACTCTGACAGATCCTCTCCCACTACGTGAATTCATGATGAGAAGGCTAATTACATAATTAGTTAGAGTGGTCAATTAGTTGTCACATGGACAATTAATTGCTCCCGAGATGTATCTCATTCTCGCTCAACACTGTTCTCTCTTATAACAGCCCTCACTCACTCCCCAATACTAAGTGTGCACCCCCTAATCAAGTTAATTACCCCTCACCTAATTAACTCACTGAATCCTTAAGTCCTCAACACAACTTAAAGAAACAAAGTAACCCCAGTGTTACATAGGTCACACTACAATGGCATGCAACATCATAACAGCACTGCCCACATATGGTTGCGGCTACTGCAACTCGCTAATTACTGTGCCCACACAATAATGACACACGGTTGTGCAACACACAAAAGTATACTGATATTACTGCCCCCCTCTTTTTACTTGCACCCGATTGCAAAGGACTACTGTGAACACACACATACCTCAGCCAGGCAATTAACCCATCAATTGCCTGCTCTCAATAAGTACTGTGAATTCCCCTGAATAATCCTATAGGTCCCTTAAACCCTCAACACAGTTCCTGGGGCAATAATATTGTATAAACTGAAACAATACTGCACAAACCTGCAACACAATGATGCCGTCAGCATACCCCACATGCTAATGACATCATTAGGCAATCAGTCAGCAATCACACCCACTGACTTACCACACAACACAGTACATAAACATGCAAATGAACACATAGAAATGGCATTCACATAATCAATGAAAATTATATCACCAAGTAATGTGCCACTAACTACACAGACTTCAGGGGTCCCCACTGACATCCCTGCCTACCTCTAATGATTATAATTTTACGGTACTCTATGGCATTAATCCAGTCTGAGCGATTATATAGAATCGACAGGCTGGATCACTTATATGGTAAATCTCTACACTGACTGGTTACATACTCTAGTCAGTCTACTAACATACTAACATACAGTGTGGTCCCGTGTATAATATCTATCTCCAGGTACCGCCCCTATCCAACACCTAGATCCCACTGACAGCTGTCACTCAGCTGCTTTTCCAGCCTGGCAAGGCTCTGAGAACTCTTACCGGGAATATCCACTGGTACCCATCACACTGTAATACCATTCATTTCTACTGCCCTCTTTCCCTTATCTTTCCTCATTTCCCAAGTTACTACCACACTAGCCGACAACACTTAGCTGGCTTGGCCAAGTGTTGCGTCGACAAGATGTGGCCCTAGGCTGTCCCGGTAAAGTGGCCAAGGCATGTGGCCAAGGCATGTGGCCACAGCGCCCCTCCCGAGCTGAGAGAGGGGGGGTTGGGGTTTGGCTGGGTGCACGGGTAGGCGGCTGGGTGGCCTAGGGTGGCCAGCGCGCGGACAGGCGGCTGGGTGGCCTGGGGTGGCCACGGGTAGCGCATGGCGTCATAGCACCCCACCGGCTGAGCTGGCGGGCGGGGGTGGTGTTTGGCCGGGCGGGTGGCCACGGGTGGCCGCGGGCTGGCAGGCTGCCACCCACAGGAGTACCCACGCGGCTGGGGCTAATTACATCCCCATTGAGCTAGAACCTGCCTTGTTCTACACTGGGGTGACAATGGCCGGCGGCGTCCCCACACTGACGCAGCCTGGCGGAATGCAAAGTCCAACCTGGGCCTGTAATATCACACTCGCTTACACTGCCCAACATCAATTGTCCATTGCCACTAGACAGGATACTCGACCCACCTGTTACACCATGAGGCTCTGCCAGCCTGCCTCATGGGTTCACACAGTCAACTGTCTCTTAGCTTTTTACTGTTTCTTCCGTAAATCCTTGGCCCCAATTCACTTAATTGGGCCTTGACACAACCCCTGATGGCAGGAGTGCCACCAATCGAGTAATTTGGACGACAGAAGCGATTAACAGGGGGTGGAGGTGGCCGGCGTGCCACCCCCACCAAACACTCCTTCCTTCCCTGGCCGCCCAATTCAAACTGCCTCCCTGGCGGGCGGGAAAACTCAAGATGCCCATACCTTCTCCCTACCTTGTCTCGGCCAATCAGCTTGGAGCCGGCACAGCTCCTCGTGCCGGATCCAACCATAGCTTTTCGCGCCAAAACTAGGCTTGGAGCACACATGCCGGACCCAATCATGTGCCTCCGTCACCCTCGGGTGTCTTGTGACGTCACAAGGAGGGAGAGGCCTATGACAGTGGCGTTGTAACGGGGGGTGGGGGAAATATTGCTCTATCTTGTCCATTATTCCACCCCCCCCCAGTTAACTAACGAGGCCGGGGGAAACAGCTCTCTCTAGTCCGTTATCCCGTCCCCAGTTAGCTAACTATTCTAGAGCACCCTCCAGAGTTCCTAAGGCAACCTCTCTCGTTCAACACCTTGTAACCTAGGTATTTGACTACCTAGGTGCTAAGACTACAAGGCGCCGTCACTTGATCAGTTACCCGAAACTCTAGAGAGAACTCTAGAATACAGAATCATTGCCACAAACGTATAAGAGAAAACGAAAGGAAAGAAATGAATAGTGAAGTAATTAGTGAGGGTTTGGGGTAAGAGGGAGAGAGGTGGGAGGAGCGAGGAGGGTCATTAGTTGAAAGTGAGAGTTCAGAGAGGGGTGGAGGGAGAGGAATAGATAGGTAGTAGTAGAAGAGTAGAAAGTAGACGTAGAAGAGTAGATAGTAGAAGACGAAATGCTGCCACCATCCATTCTAGACCATTACATACAAGACAAGGAATGGAACTTGCCTGTATCACAAAATTCTCAAAAGATGTTATCATGAGTTCATTATTAGTAGTTCCCATCTTTATCATGTACTCATTCTAAACCATGAAACCAGTAACCACAGAAGCTTTCTCACCTCAACTCAAATCTCTAGGGAACAAAATAAAGTCCATTTAAATGATAAATTCAACAATTATATTTCACATTAAGTATCATAATTTAGCAATCCAATTAAAATGTTCCAGTTTAATATGCAAAGTGAGTCATCATCCAAGAATTCGAGAACCCTACAACTTGACTGCCCCTGATCATCACACAACACTTGTAAAACACGACCAAGTCACCTTAATGTTCACTCACCGAGGACTGAGTCTAAGTTGAATAGAGAGGGGGGGGGGGGGGTCTGTAGCTTGACAGAGACTGTCTCGCCCCTGCCGGCCGACAGCCTCCCTGCTAGGGACGTCTTCTCTGCTCTCGCCTGTTGTTCTGTCTGTTAATGCTTTATGCTCGATAGCTCTCCGAGTTTATATTGGGGAACCTAGTAGCTAACTCCGCCCACAAATAGATAGCCTCCGGCACTACCAAGCCACTCCTTAAACGTCGGCATGTTTGAAGGCTACCAGACTACAACTAAGAGATTATCAGAAGCAAGGTGAAATTCGCATGATCTGACCTCAGGTCACTTGGGGTCATTAACGCTTTGAGGTGTGAGATCTCAGGCAGACAACTGGCGCCTCTCAGATCCTTGTCTGTGACTCATGTACTCTATGTATGTATTAAACTAAACCAAACACCTTACAGTGTTACATCTCCCCTTCTCCCCGAAATAAAGTTTTTGCAACACTGCTAAAGCAAGCTAGCTGTGTGCAACAACTTTATTAACGAAAAAAAAAAATACATCCTAGCTAAACAAATATACATCATCCTACTCTAAAAAATGAAATATATAGACAGACGTCCATTGTCTCTGGCTGGGCGACGTCACTGCTTGGTCTTGTAGATAATCCTGTACCACATTTCTTCAACACAACTGCCTCCGTCGCTTCTCCGTCGTTAACGCACAACAACCCTTGGTCAACCCGAAAGCCGTTACTACTTGAACTGCGCACAGGACCGTGGAATTCGGTTGTCCCAGCTGATCTGTAATTGGCCCTACGTCAGTCACCATGAGAGACGTATATTGGGGTTCTTCACAGCTATAGGGACTACAAGTTTCGAGACCTTCATATAGTTGCCAACAGTAGAAATCCCATCCTACTCTTCTTCCTCCCTGTTGCTCCAGCACGCCTCCTTCAGAGAGCCACTTCTGACAGCCACATCAAGTCCGCACGACACAGGAAGAATCACTTCAACAGAGCAACATGCTTGCAGGAGGGGCGGCCAGTTAAGGCAAACGATCCTGTCTTGCAATTACACTCCCTGCAATGATGCTGACACCAGCAAGGGACACTAGGTATCATGTCTCACTCAGCTTGTCTTATCTTATCTTCTTTCTTCTCTCTTCTTTCTTCTTTCTTCTTTCTTCTCTCTTCTTTCTTCTCTCTTCTTTCTTCTCTCTTCCTCCTCCCATGGGTCTTAGACAAGCGACCTGGGGTCCATTGGGGGTCTGTCCGTCCTGGGGTCCATCCTGGGTAGACCGATGTTGGTGGGACAGACTGGAGTCGTTGTTGCTCCTCTTCCATCATTACTGGGTCGTCTGGGGTCGTCTGCAGAACGACCTGGGGTCCACTGGGTAGACCAATGTTGACCGACCGAGAGGGCTGCATCTTGGGGTCCCCTGGGGTGGTGATGGTGATGGAGCCATGACCTCCAGGTAGTGGGCTGGTCGTGGTGATGGTGATAAACGCCCGTGAGTATGGTACACAGCAGCCGTCTCCCTCTTTTGTATGTGCGTCTCTCCTCTCTTCTGGCTCCCACCTGTGGGTGAACAGAAAGGCGACAATACCCGTGTTCCATCTTGTTGTGTGACCCTGTAGTTTGTATAGGGTTCACACAGTCCAATTATAAGCTCTCCTCCTGGCAACAACTACACTTAAATTTTAATAATCCAATTAACTCTGAATGATACTGACTTGGTGGAACATAAAACAGTAACAGAGTAAAGTTAGAGAAGAGAGAATAAGGTCATCACTACTTTTAACTTGTCACAAAAAAAAATCAAAACTAATAGACAAAACACTAGCCTAAACTTAACTGTACCGTTCCTAATCTTAAGTACATAAACCGCCGTTACTCCCACCCTTAACCTACAGCCACCTACGTGACCCAGAGTGTTTCCCTAGCATCTCCGCCGGTAAACAACTCCAAACTGTTGCCACCCCTGTGACCAGACTATCTAACGTCGAGCGTCCCCAACGTGAAGTCTACTGACATACTAGTCCACACTAGCATGCTGTACAATACCAGTACACCTCGGGTTATTGCGTTCAAATGGAGTAAAACAGTCGATCGCAATAATCTGAGCAGAACCACACTTAAACTACTTAAGAACTACACCTGCCACTCCCCACTGACCTGGAGACCAGCGGTGGCTGGGTGTCCCCGTGGGACATGCGAGGTCACCTGTCACACTCAGCTGACCTGCACTACCAACACCGCTAAGTTCCCAAATCACCAAATCTTATAACTAACATAAATCACTACACACGCAAGTTCTGGTGAACATTCCCCGAATTTCCCAAAACTCACAAAATCACTAAACAGAACACCAGAGAATCACTATCTCCTAACCTGAAAAAAACTCGCTAAACCGCGAATATTAAACACCTGTCAAGATCTCCCTGATAGCGCCTGAGCGGCAAAAGGACACGTGGGACTGAACAATGTTAAAAGAACACCATTTACCTACAACATTGTTCAACACCGCTGCCAACATTGTAACGGGGGGTGGGGGAAATAGCTCTATCTTGTCCATTATTCCACCCCCCCCAGTTAACTAACGAGGCCGGGGGAAACAGCTCTCTCTAGTCCGTTATCCCGTCCCCAGTTAGCTAACTATTCTAGAGCACCCTCCAGAGTTCCTAAGGCAACCTCTCTCGTTCAACACCTTGTAACCTAGGTATTTGACTACCTAGGTGCTAAGACTACAAGGCGCCGTCACTTGATCAGTTACCCGAAACTCTAGAGAGAACTCTAGAATACAGAATCATTGCCACAAACGTATAAGAGAAAACGAAAGGAAAGAAATGAATAGTGAAGTAATTAGTGAGGGTTTGGGGTGAGAGGGAGAGAGGTGGGAGGAGCGAGGAGGGTCATTAGTTGAAAGTGAGAGTTCAGAGAGGGGTGGAGGGAGAGGAGTAGATAGGTAGAAGTAGAAGAGTAGATAGTAGAAGTAGAAAGTAGATAGTAGAAGACGAAATGCTGCCACCATCCATTCATGATCATTACATACAAGACAAGGAATGGAACTTGTCTGTATCACAATATTCACCAAAGATGTTATCAAGAGATCATTATTAGTATGGTCCCATCTTTATCATGTACTCATTCTAAACCATGAAACTCGTAACCACAGAGGCTTTCTCACCTCAACTCAAAATCTCTAGGGAACAAAATAAAGTCCATTTAAATAATAAATTCAACAATTATATTTTTCATGATAAGTATCATAACTTAAGCAATCCAATTAAAAGATTAAAGATTAATATTCAAAGTGAGTCATCCTCCAAGAATCTGAGAACACTACAACTGACTGCCCCTGATCCTCACACAACACTTGTAAAACACGACCAAGTCACCTTAATGTTCAACTCACCAAGTGTGTGCCTATAGCTGGAAAGAGAGGGGGGGGGGGGGAGTCTGCAGCTGTCAGGCAGCTTCACCCCCGTCCGACCGACAGCCTGTCTCGGCTGCTCTGCTGACTGCCGTTCTTCTCTGTCTCGTTAATGCTTAATGCTCCCGAATCGGTAGTTCTCCGAGTATTTATTGGGGAACCTAGTAGCTAACTCCGCCCACAAGTAAATAGCCTCCGGCTTTCTACCAAGCCACTCCTTAAACGTCGGCAAGTTTGAAGGCTACCAGGCTCCAATTAAGAGATTAGTAGAAGTAAGGTGAAATTCGCATGATCTGACCACAGGTCACTTGGGGTCATTAACGCTTTGCGGTGTGAGATCTCAGGCCGACAACCTGGCGCCTTTCCAAATCCCTGTCTGTGACTCATGTACTATATGTATGTATTAAACAAAACCAAACACTTTTACAGTGTTACAGAAGCTCAAGAGAGTGATACAGAGGCTTAAGAGAGTGATGCAGAGGCTTAAGAGAGGGGATGCAGAGGCTCAAGAGAGTGATGCAGAGGCTAAAGTGAGGGATGCAGAGGCTCAAGATAGGGATGCAGAGGCTCAAGAGAGGGATGCAGGGGCTCAAGAGAGGGATGCAGAGGCTCAAGAGAAGGATGCAGAGGCTCTTGAGAGTGATGCAGAGGCTCAAGAGAGGAATGCAGAGGCTTAAGAGAGTGATGCAAAGGCTAAGGAGAGGGATGCAGAGGCTCAAGAGAGTGATTCAGAGGCTCAAGAGAGGGATGCAGAGGCTCAAGAGAATGATGCTGAGGCTCAAGAGAGTGCTGCAGAGGCTCAAGAGAGGGATGCTGACGCTCCAGAGAGGGATGCCGAAGCTGAAGATAGAGATGCAGAGGCTTAAAAGAGTGATGCAGAGGCTCAAGAGAGTAATGCAGAGGCTCAAGAGAATGATGTATAGGCTTAAGAGAGGGATGCAGAGGCTCAAGAGAATGATGCAGAGGCTCAAGAGAGTGATGCTCAGGATCAAGAGAGTGATGCAGAGGCTTAAGAGAGTGATGCAGAGGCTCAAGAGAATGTTGCAGAGGCTCAAGAGAAGGAAGCAGAGGCTCAAGAGAGTGATGCGGAGGCTTATGAGAGTGATGCAGAGGATCAAGAGAGGGATGCAAAGGCTTAAGAGAGTTATGCAGAGGCTGAAGAGAGTGTTGCAGAGGCCTATGAGAGGGATGCAGAGGCTCAAGAGAGTGATGCCGAGGCTCAAGAGAGTGATGCAGAGGCTCAAGAGAGTGATGCAGAGGGTCAAGAGAGTGATGCAGAGGCTTAAGAGAGTGTTGCAGAGGCTCGGGAGAGGGATGCAGAAGCTCAAGAGAATGATGCAGACACTCAAGAGAGTTATGCAGAAGCTCAAGAGAATGATGCATAGGCTTACGAGAGTGGTGCAGAGGCTCAAGTGAGGGATGTTGAGGCTCAAGAGAGTGATGCGGAAGCTCAAGAAAGTGATACAGAGGCTTAAGAGAGTGATGCAGAGGCTTAAGAGAAGGGATGCAGAGGCTCATGAGAGTGATGCAGCGGCTGAAGAGAGTGATGCAGAGGCTTAAGTGAGGGATGCAGAGGCTCAAGAGAGGGAGGAAGAGGCTCAAGAGAGGGATGCAGGGGCTCAAGAGAGGGATGCAGAGGCTAAAGAGAGGGATGCAGAGGCTCTTGAGAGTGATGCAGAGGCTCAAGAGAGGGATGCAGAGGCTTAAGAGAGTGATGCAAAGGCTAAGGAGAGGGGATGCAGAGGCTCAAGAGAGTGATGCAGAGGCTCAAGAGAGTGCTGCAGAGGCTCAAGAGAGGGATGCTGACGCTCCAGAGAGGGATGCAGAGGTTGAAGAGAGAGATGCAGAGGCTTAAGAGAGTGATGCAGAGGCTCAAAAGAGAAATGCAGAGGCTCAAGAGAATGATGCAGAGGCTCAAGAGAGTGATACACAGGATCAAGAGACGGATGCAGAGGCTTAAGAGAGTGATGCAGAGGCTCAGGAGAGTGATGCAGAGGCTCAAGAGAGTGGTGCAGAGGCTTGAGAGAGTGATGCAGAGGATCAAGAGAGTGATGCAGAGGATCAAGTGAGTGATGCAGAGACTCAAGAGAGTGATGCAGAGGATCAAGAGAGGAAGCAGAGGCTTACGAGAGTGATGCAGAGGCCGAAGAGAGTGATGCAGAGGCTTAGGAGAGTGACGCAGAGGCTGCAGAGAGTGTTGCAGAGGCTCACGAGAAGGAAGCAGAGGCTCAAGAGAGTAATGCAGAGGCTAAAAAGAGTTATGCAGAGGCTCTAGAGAGTGATGCGGAGGCTTACGAGAGTGATGCAGATTATCAAGAGAGGGATGCAGAGGCTTAAAAGAGTGATGCAGAGGCTGGAGAGAGTGTTGCAGAGGCTTATGAGAGGGATGCAGAGTCTCAGGAGAGTGATGCCGAGGCTCAAGAGAGTGATGCAGAGGCTCAAGAGAGTGATGCAGAGGCTCAAGAGAGTGATGCAGAGGGTCAAGAGAGTGATGCAGAGGCTCAAGAGAGTGTTGCAGAGGCTTAAGAGAGGGATGCAGAGGCTCAAGGGAGTGATGCAGAGGCTCAAGAGAGTGATGCAGAGGCTAAAGAGAGTGATGCAGAGGCTCAAGAAAGTGATGCAGAGGCTCAAGAGATGGATGCAGAGGCTTATGAGAGGGATGCTAAGGCTCAAGAGAGTGATGCAGAGGATCAAGAGAGGGATGTAGAGGCTCAGGAGAGTGATGCAGAGGCTCAAGTGAGTGATGCAGAGTCCTAAAGAATGATGCAGAGGCTCAAGAGAGGGATGCAGAGGCTCAAGAGAGGGATGCAGAGGCTCAAGAGAGGGATGCAGAGGCCGAAGAGAGTGAGGCAGAGTCTCAAGAAATTGATGTAGAGGCTCAAGAGAATGATGCAGAGGTTTACGAGAGTGATGCAGAGGCTTAAGAGAGGGATGCAGAGGCTTAAGAGAGGGATGCAGAGGCTCAAGAGACCGATGCAGAGGCTCAATAGAAGGATGCAGGGGCTCAAGAGAGGGATGCAGAGGCTTAAGAGAGTGATGCAAAGGCTCAGGAGAGGGATGCAGAGGCTCATGAGAGGGATGCAGGAGCTCAAGAGAGGGATGCAGAGGCTCAAGAGATTGATGCAGAGGCCCATAGAGTGATGTAGAGGCTCAAGAGAGGGATGCAGGGGCTCAAGAGAGTGATGCATCTCAAGAGAAAGATTCAGAGGCTTACGAGAGTGATGCAGCGGCTTAAGAGAGTGATGCAGAGGCTTAAGAGAGGGATGCAGAGGCCCAAGAGAGGGATGCAGAGGCTCAAGAGAGGGACGCAGAGGCTCAAGAGAGGGATGCAGAGGCAAAAGTGAGGGATGCAGAGGCACAAGAGAGGGATGCAGATGCTCTTGAGAGTGGTGCAGAGGCTCAAGAGAATGATGCAGAGGCTTAAAAGAGTGATGCAAAGGCTCAAGAGAGGGATGCAGAGGCTCATGAGAGGGATGCAGGAGTTCAAGAGATTGATGCAGAGGCTCAAAACAGTGATGCAGAGGCTTAAGAGATGGATGCAGAGGCTCAGGAGAATGATGAATTGGCTCAAGAGAGTGCTGCAGAGGCTCAAGAGAGGGATGCTGAGGCTCCAGAGAGAGATGCAGAGGCTCCAGAGAGCGATGTAGAGGCTTGAGAGAGGGATGCAGAGGCTCAAGCGAGTGATGTAGAGGCTTAAGAGAGGGATGCAGAGGCTCAAGAGAATGATGCAGAGGCTCAAGAGAGTGATGCAGAGGATCAAAAGAGGGATGCAGGGGCTTAAGCGAGTGATGCAGAGGCTCAAGAGAGTGATGCAGAGACTAAAGAGAGTGATGCAGAGGCT